>NW_008592442.1:834-1035 GCF_000691845.1 Merops nubicus | reverse complement strand
TCCTGTGTCCCAGCTGGCTCTGTGGCCCTGCCCTGGTGCAGATGGGCGGCGTGATGGGGTTTGCCTCAGGGGCCCAGCAGGATTCATGCTGAAAGTGAAGGAAAAAAACACCCCAAACTTGTAGATCTGAAGGGACTCTGGTTTCCCCTTCTCCAACCTCCCTAAGGTGTTTCCAGTGGGGACCTGACGTGCTCCCCATCA
>NW_008592442.1:528-732 GCF_000691845.1 Merops nubicus | reverse complement strand
TGCCCGCTCCATCCCAGCTGAGCCAGGCTGGCAGCAGGCGGGTACGCTCTGGCTCTCCTGGTGCTGGAGCTCGCTGTGCCCCGCTTTTGGCTAATAGAAGGAAACGTGCTGCAAGCCGGGGCTCCCCGGGGGCTGCCTGGTGCCTTTGATGTGTGTGCTTAAATACATCTGAGTTTAGGGCTGGGGGAAGGGACGGGAGCCAGC
>NW_008592442.1:0-211 GCF_000691845.1 Merops nubicus | reverse complement strand
GCCTGAGTGAGCGGCCGCCCTGCCCGGCTGTAGGAAGGGGAATCTTCCGCCCGGCGCGTCCCTCGTGCCGCTGCGCCCACGCCGACACCTCTTGTGGTTTTTCTTTTGTGCTTCCTGCCGGGGGAGCGGGGGGCCGGCGACGTGATCTCGTATCTGTGAATAAGCTTTTTTAATACCACAGCTGTGATCTTCCTGTTTGTCACCGTGTCGG
>NW_008592441.1:6480-47345 GCF_000691845.1 Merops nubicus | reverse complement strand
GTCCCGCAGCCCCCGGCCGCTGCCCGCGCCATGTGCCCAGCGCCTCTCCCTTGCCCCTCGCTGCCCTTTGCCGCCCCGCGCCAGGCCTCATCACCCCGCACCTACCCCCCAGTCGGAACGCTGCGCCCTTCCGCTCGCTCATTTGGGGTTTTGTTGTTGGTTTGGGGTTTTTTTTGTGACAGGTCACCGATGTGCCATCCCAGGAAAGCCGCCTCTCAGAACAGGAACATGAGTCGGCCAAGGCAGACAGTGACAATGTCTTTCTCATCAGGGCACAAGGATTCCCCTTCTCCTGCACCGAGGAGGATGTGCTTACGTTTTTTGATAGTAAGGGAGTTATTTTCCTGTGTAACTGTTCAGTGTTGTGCTATTGAATGCAGTATTTAATGATCAGTCAACAAAATTTAAAGACTGTTAGCCAAAGAAAGATGAGTTTAATATTTCTGCAAAGCTATTTCACTATTTACACATACAAAACAAATAATGTTATTGATTATAACCAATAATCAAGGGGACAACATTGAGAAACTAATCCTGATGCCGTTTTATAGATAATTGAGCAAGTCTCCCCCTTTTTTTCTCAGCATCTCCTCAGTAAAGGCATTCCAATTCTAAGTATTTCCTTTAAAAACCATTACAATTGTATATATCCCCAACTCCTCTTTTCTAAGTCAACTCAAGTGGCTTTTACTTACTCATTTAAACCCCAGCGCTGCTTTCTGGTCCCAGGAGGCTCATGCCTACCTTAGTGGGGCTGATCTCTTCCCTACTGACATGTGTTCAGTTATAACCTGCAGTCAACAGACCCTGTTTATTTGCAGCAGTTGCCTATGTTCCTGTGTTCCTTGATTTCTAGGCTGTAGAATTCGAAATGGTGAGAACGGCATACACTTCCTCTTAAACAGGGATGGGAGGCGCAGGGGGGATGCCCTGATCGAGCTCGAGTCCAAAGAGGATGTCCAGAGAGCCTTGGAAAAGAACCTGAGGTACATGGGCCCACGCTACGTGAAAGGTGGGTTTGACTCTGCAGAAGCTGACCTTGGAAGTAAACTCCAGACCAAGTGAATGAGAACTGCTTGAATAATAAAGTGGGCTGGTGTGAGGGGTGGGCAGATGATGTGAAACAGCAGCAAATTCAGACAGAACTTCCTACGCAGGACAGAAAAAGCTAAGTGGCTTGTGCAGTGAGGGGCACCATTGCCCACCACAGAGTATTGGCTGGGGGAGGGAACGTGGTGAAGTTTTTTTTTGGAAAAAGCTGCCTTAGAAGAGTGCCTGCAGAGTGCTGTCTTCTGCATCCTGTGAGGGAAAACATGTTGTGTGCCATGTTCCTTGCAGTTTTTGAAGTACACGACAGCGATGTGGAGGGCTTGCTGCGGAGTCTGCGGGATGAGTCACAGGCCATGAATGATGGAGTGGTGCTACTCCGAGGCCTTCCGTTCAGCTCTACAGAGGAGGATATAGCAGATTTTTTCTCAGGTAACTCAGCCTAGTCTGTGCTCTTCTGTTACGAGGAGTTTTCTTCTCCAGATTGACATTTAGGTAGGCTGTGGTTCCTCTGAGAGAAAAGCAGAAGCACATGCTGCCTTGAACACATTCAACAGTGCAAGGAGTTGCTGTCCCCTTGCAGCTGGAAGCATATGAAGCTTTCTGGGCAAGCTTTCAGCTGCAGGGTTTCCTTGCATCTTTGTCCTTCTGCAGTTCTAACCTAGGATCAGTACTTAAAGCGCTTCTTGGAGGCCAGGGGAAGGAAAGAGAGGAACCTAGATCGTATGATCTGCAATTGCATTGCTACCAGTGCAGTACTGGGCTAAGTTGAGAGGCAAAACCACCTGGCAGGTAGTTACAGTACAAGTACTGCACAAAGACAGGAAAAACCTAGTGCAAAAATAAGAAAATTTCAGGAACATTTGTATTCTGGACCTCCTGGTTGCCTAGAACTTGGATGAACTTACTTTTGTAGTTACTTGAAGCCTCAGATTGATTTGTTATTGGCAATTAAGCCTTCTGTTAAAAAATTAAATAAATAGGAGTTTAAAAAGGTATATAGGCCAGCATGAGCAGTTACATCAGAACTACCCATCTGCCTGATTAGCCTCTCAAAATCCACAAAAGCAAGGGAAAAGAGGTCTGTGATCTATAGCACAAGTTCTCAACAACTGAAATACCTTCTTCTCCCCACGCTTCCCTAGGTTTGAAAATAACAGAGATCGTTTTCGTGTACCGGGGAGAGAGAAGAACAGGAGAAGCTTTTGTGCAGTTCGCAGCTCCCAGCATGGCAGCCAAAGCCCTGCTGCGACACAGGGAGTACATGGGCAGTCGGTAGGTGCTTCGTGGGGGTAGGAGAGCAGGCTGTGAAGCATGCTGTGGTTTTGCGGCAGGCTTCCTCCCAGATGAAGCAACTCATCTTGGGCTAGCCCATAATCACAGTAGCATTAGGGAAATTTCTGCCTTTATCATTCTTAAAACCAAACCTCGAGATTCAGATTTCAGTAGAAAACACACCTAACTTTCCCCATCGTGGTGTCAGACTGTTACTTTGTGCCTTAAAACATTTATTTTTTTAATAGCACACCCTGAAACACTCTGGGTTGCCTCTCTGGAGATGCTTTCTTTAGAACTTTGACAAAACTGGAAGGTGAAGCTTGTTGCAGGTTTCTGTGTGCTCCAGAGGCACCTTCAGTGCTTGTAGCTTTGGGAATTTCGGGCTCTTGAGGGAAGTCTCAGCTCTTTTTAAGTGTTCTGAAGGTAGTCTGGTCCCAGCAGGGGTAGGGGTGTAGTGCTGAGAGCAGGGAACACAAGACACCCCCTGCCTGCTCACAAGTGCATGGGGATCCAACACCTCCCACATACAGCTCCCCCCCAATTGCTACCAGGTTCCAGGGGGTTTTCTGTGATTTTGGCAGCCCTCTTACTTCTCATCCCAGTCCCAGCCAACGTTTCCGCTCTGGGAGCACACTGTACAAACCAAAGCATACCACTCACCTGTGGCTGGGCTCCATCCCAGACCACACCACACAGTTGTGTTTCTCTTTGGTGACCACATCCACCTGGGCTGTCCTCCTTCCTCACCAATCCACATGTCACCATTTACTTCTGGAGCACAGAGCCCTTTGCCACACACCCCACTGAGACTTTCTTTTCTCAAGCAGAAGTATATACCAGTTTTTCCCCAGAGTCATAGAATCATTTAGGTTGGAAGAGGCCTTGAAGATCATCAAGTCCAACCATTAACCCAGCGCTGCGAAGTCTCTGCTAAATCGTGTCTCAGGCCCACATCTCCACAGCTTTGAAACCACTCAATAGCTGCATTTGTGGAGGGAAAGAAAAAAAAAACAAACCAACAACCCAAAACACCAAGATAGCTTTTATCCTGCTGAGCTTTCTGATTTTTCTTCAATAACCTGGTAAATTCTTTTTCTGAAACTAGGTAACAGAAGATTTCCCCACACCTACACACCAGCTCGTTTCTGTCTTCTAGCTCCTCTCTTCCTGGTCCCCATCTGCATTTCATTGTGTTTGTCTCCCTGCCCCTATTTGAAGAAAACAGCTGCTCTGTAGGTGTGCTTCATAAGTGAATTAATTAACACACTTCCCCTCCTCCAGCAGAGGTTAATTCATTCCCAGTGTGCCATTGATTCTTCCTTTGTCCTGATAGAACTCAGCCACCTCCATTCCCAAGTGATTAGCCCAGAAATGGGGCTGTTTCCAAAACTACTGTCAGCTTGCTTCCGTTCATCCTCCCTGGGCTACTGATATTATCCCAGGATGGCCTTGATCTGTTCCCCGGGGGTGGAGCCATGAGCACTGGTGGCCTGGCTGGGGGGTTACTTCCCTTACTGGTGTATTACACACACAACTTTCACACCCCACACCCTGCTGCATTTTTTTCCCATCGATTGTACCGTGAATCTTATGGCTCCAGTGAGGTGTTTAACAGGACCCTTCACATCTTCTCTGCCTGCTTCTTTTAGGGCTGTGGGATATTTTTAATTTGGGGTTTGTAGACCTGGGGAAGTGCAGGTTGCCAAGGTGGAGCGAAGGGAGAACGGCCTCACCTGCAGGGCTACTCAAAATGGGCTTGTACAGAAAGAAAACTTTTTTTTTAGGAAGTAAACTTGTATTTCTGCAACAGGCCAGAATTTGGGCTTGTGAGGGCTTGGTGTTACTTCTACAAGATGCTATGCAAGGCTGTGAACTGAAGCCCTTGTTCAGACCAGTCTCATCAAGCTGATGATACATGGGTTTGTATGGGCGAGTGGCTGTCGCTGCCAGCTGAAAGGGCTTTTGTAAATCTAACTGCAACTTAAATCAATTATTCTTAAACCCATTGCTTTCCTGGTTCTCATGAGCAGAGCTGAGGCAAGAGAACACCCTGTGGTGTGTTCTCAAAACCCCAAGTTCTCTGCAGAGGTGCAAGCTGCAGCACATCGTCTCTTCCCTGTAATTCCAGGTACATCGAGGTGTACGTCAGCAGAAAGCATCACATGCAAAGGCACATGCCTTACGACAGGCAGCTGGTGGCCTACCCCCAGGCGAGACGAGACCACGAGCCACTGTCTGAACAGAGGGGAGCGGGCAGCACTGGGGGCTCCAACACAGAGAGAGAAAACAGTGAGTCCACCCTCCCTGTCCTGCATGTTCTTTGAGGCCCCATGTTTTACCCCGTGTGCTTGCCTGGGCCTCCGTGTGCCTATAGATGGGAGGTGGTGACTGCAAGCATTCGCAGTGGTGTTTTTCTTCCATTCCACAGATCTGGGCAGGGACAGAATGGAAAGCTCCAGGCAGAGTTTGGAATCTGCGAGTGTCTCATCACCACTACACTTTGTCCACATGAGGGGGTTTCCTGCCCAAGCAAGTGCCCAGGACATCATCAATGTGAGCAACCTTAAAACTAGGAACAAAATCTCATTAATCGTGTAAACTCTCAATTGTTACAGCTGATTTGGGGGTTTTAATTGATCTGCGCTGTGTAGCTCCAGGCTGAGCACATTTGGAACTGGAGCTTGCTCAGGGTTACGGGCTCCTTGGCAAAGGTGTGGCCTCACGGGCAGAATGGCTAAAACTTGCTGGGCTTAGTGGCCATTCCTGAGGCTTGAGCGGTCATTTATGACCTGAGCTACATTTCAGAGCAGCTGATTGTACAAAAATGAATTTCAGAAGCCTTTAATACCGATTAGATTTAATTTTAATAGTATACAGCATCACAGAGTAGGTGTAGCCACACGTTGTGGCTCCTGACACACACACAACATGGGTGCTGTATGAGGATTTTTATTCTCATCGGGAATTACTGTGCCAGGCGCTTACAGGGGGTGGGGTTGTGCATCATGGAGAAGGTGACTAGGGTGTACCTCACCTTCACCCAGAGAGCGAAAGGGGGATTTGAGCTACTCAGGAGCTCAGGCTCCACCATATCCAGCCTGGCTTTATGACTAAAACACCCTGAATTTCTCATTAACAGGGTGTGTTACTGTTCTGTGGGTTCTTTCTCACTAAACTCCCTTTTATTTACCCCCTCTTCCAGTTTTTTGCCCCGCTGAAGCCCACCAGGATCACAGTGGAATACAGCTGCCCTGGCGAGGCCATGGGAGAAGCAGACGTGCATTTTGCAAGCCATGAGGACGCAGTGGCAGCGATGGCCAAAGAGGGGTCGCAGCTGCGTGAGTGCAGGGTGGGGGCTCTTGCAACCCTGAGAAAGGGCCTCTCGGGTCACTGGGCACAGCTTGGCAAGCTGCTGTCCACACCCTGTGCAAAAAGGGGCATCTGAAACTGGGAGTTCGCTTCACCCTCTGATGTGACAGTAAATCTGTGCCAAAAGAAAAAGAAAACGAAAACAGATAAAATGAGATATGTAGAAGTCACTGACCGCCTCTCTCAAATTGTTCCCCAGAGTGCAGTGCTGTGGAATTGTTCCTGAATGAACATCCAAAGGCAAAAGGAAACTGCTAGCGACAGTGGCACGGTCTCGGCTTTGGTAAGCGCATCCTTTGTCTCCATTGGTCCGTTTTTTAGCAATGCGTCCCTCAGGCTCCACTGCTCTGGTGTCTTTGGCTTTCAACCTGCCTGAAAGCTAAAATTGTGTCTGTGGTCACACATCAAGCCTGGTGTCTCTGGCCTGCGAACCTCAGTTCCTCAAGCTGAAAGCACACTCACTGTGCTGCCCAGAGGATGAAGGCCACCGTGCCCTTATCCCCAGAGCTGCAGTGGGGAGAGCAGCCAGCCCAGGGCCCCAGGGGTTCTGTGCTGGGGCAAAGCTCCTGGGGCAGGTTCAGGATGCGCACCTGGCTGCAGCCTCAGTGCTGGAACAGCCCAAATAATTCCTGGCCCCAGCAGAATTAAAGACCCCTTCCCCCCGACATGTGTACTGCAGGCTCCCCCCGACAACATCGTGCACCTTTGTGACCTCTTACTCTTTTTCGTGGAATCTTGTAGTGTTTCCAATTTCTACTATTATTGAAGACAAGATAGAATACAATGCTTTTGAAAAAAGGGAAGCACTGAGCTTAGGTAGTGATTTTTCTTCTCTACCTTTCCAGGCCAAAGCGAAGACATTCCTTGGGTACAAGCATGAAGATGCAGGACGAGTGTCGCTGCTCAGCAATGAGGATGAACTGTATAAACCCCTAGTTTACTAGCATCGTGTAACAGCCTGTAATAAACATGTGTTGCAATTCTGTAGAAGGACTGTCTGTCACAGAAGCAGCAGCCACTGCTCTGTGCTACAGAGCTTTAATAAACCACCACTACGGCAGGTAACGACCCCAGAGTGAGAGCAGCTCCTCCCGTGCTCCATAGCACAGTCTGCACCTCAGCCCTCCCACCACGCTCCTCAAGCTGCACCCGTTGTCTGCTACCAGTTGGAAAGACCCCTCAGGACACTGGATACAGATGATCAAGTTTTTATTATTGTGCGGAACAAAGTGAACATGAGAAAAATTGCCCTCGGCTCCCCCCCATCCCACTGTCACCCTGGCTCCAGCACCACAGGTAGGACCCACGCCAACAGCGGCCCCGTGGGGTGCAACATCCAGGCGCAGGCGGGCGCCAGAGCCCGAGACGCCAGGAAGAGGCGAGTGCTGGCAGCTGGCTCTATTCCCAGGGGTCTTCAGCTGCCCCCCTGCTGTTCCTGTCCCTCACTTGGAGCAGCAGCCGCTCCTGTCACAAGTGAGGTGTCGCTGCAGCATGCTGGACATTCCAGCACTAAAATAATTCACAGCACAGCGAAGGCCCTGTTTCCAGTTTAACCCTCTCACATGGGACTTGTTTGGGTCTCCCTTGCTTCTTGGAGGAGTCACACTGGGGTCGGATGCAGGGATTTGAAATCTCACAGATGTGTACGGTACGTACACAAAATTAACAACACTAAATTCAACAAACACCAAATTCAGCGTCTCACATTGCCCCACAGTCTCAGAGCATTATGCCCACGCTATGTCAGTGTGACACTGACTCCAGGTCTGTCACACCTCAACACTTCAGTTACCTATTTGAAGGGATACAGCAGCAAGGAAATGTAACTTAACTACCACTGGGGGAAAAAAAGGGCAGGAAAAAAAAAAAAAAAACTTTACAGTTGCCCTCTGCAGTGAAGTGCTCTGGTTCTATGGGGCAGAAGGGAAGGCTGGAGAATGTGGGTGGCTGGACACGCTGAGGCCTGGAGGGAACTGAAGAGAGTAAGTCACCAACCAAGTAAATAACTCCAGCTCTGACACACTTTTTAATTCAGTTCCAGCCTCATGACAGAAAATCCTCTCTAAGGAATTAAACCACTTACCCCTAGTAAAACCTGTACAAAACCAAAATGTGTTTGTCACATACAAATACACCCATTTGCTATGGACTACAAAACACTTTGTGGTCCTGCAGACTGCAGTCAGCCCCCAGTAAACCCCAGACCAAACATAGCCCAAACATGCTGCGTGCTCCATGAGGAAACCACTGCTGCTTCCTGGAGTAATGTGGAAAACCTGGAGGTAACAGCAACAAAGAATGGACACAGCATCAACTGTGAAACATCTTCAAACGGTATTTCAAATCAGAGTTTCTATTCAGTGAAAAATGCTCCCATGTCATCTCTTTTTTTTTTTTTTTTTTTTGGTTAAATTCTAACAAAGGTGAAATGCCAGCATTTACTACAGTGACTTTTTCATGTGCCCATGGGGGAGAGGTGAATCAAAGTGGCCCTAAACCTGTGTAATGAGGATTTGGTACCTAAACACTCAAGGACTCAATTCCTCCAGTTACCACTCTGAGACAGAAGAATGGTGACGCCCTTCACCATTATGTAGTTGGAGTCACAGGGAGAGTCTCCCAGGGACAGGTCGGAGGTGCCTTAGTGCAGGTCCTTGGCTCTGGCATGGCGCATGCCTCAACCCCCCTAGCCCAGCCCCCAAAACACAGCCAGGGAACTTCCACAGCTCGGACTGTGGCCCTTGCTCAGCGCTCAGCAGGCCTGGCCCTCACAGCAACAGCACATCTTCACACCACACGCTCGAGAACCTTCCTAACTTGGAGGCTCAGACACAGGCCCAGAGCTGGTTTTTGGGTGGGGGCTGTGTTGTCACCCTGCCCTGAGGCTGCTCACACACATGCTGGTGCTGCTCCACAGGACATTTCTGAGAGCAGGTGGATTTTGGTAGCGGGAAGGCTCAGACTTGTTTGAGTCACAAGAGACTGCAAACCACGAAGCTACTTCCCCCTGACCTCCAAAGAACACGGGCAACTGTCTTCTCTTCACATTCCCCCTGAAGAACTCCAGAAACCATCATCAGCTACAAAGAAGTTTTGTCACCTCGCCGCAGCACTTGCCCTACAAGGGGCTGCTGGAATACTGCTGGATGAGCCGCTTGTGGCAGGGATCGCAGACACGCTCAGGGTTAATGCTAGACGGGAGGGGCAGCTCGTTCGCTGAACAGCCTTCACAGAAGGTGCCACCACAGTTCTTACACATGTTCTGGAAGGCAGGAAGAGGACACAAGTTCAGGAGTTGCTCAGGATGCAAGCAACACAAAGAAAATAAGTGGTTTTTTCTCATTCTTCTCATTTATGATCGACCCCAGGAAAAAAAACAACTACAAAGGGCAGAAGCTGCTAAGGGGAAGAAAAACCAAAGCACTGGACACAAAGCAGAGTGGGGAACCCTCAAGTGACCACTGTTTAACAAGCTTTCTTCAGGCAAGGGCTTGTTTCTTTGTCCCAGGTCACCAGTAGGAAATCTCTGCTAGTTGAAAACAAAACTCAGAGAAAACATACGTTCACCAGATGACAGAGAAGATAAGTCCTCAGAGTTACCTTTTTTTTGCTTCGGCTGCTCTCCTCCTGGCAGAGCTGGCAGATCTCTGCGTTCCCAGGCCCCGAGAGCTGCTCCTAAACCCCAAGTGAAAGCCAAGACATTCTGCTTTACAAGCTTCCCTACCTGGTACTTGTACTAGAGCCACATCTTACAACAGGGAGGATGAATTCACACACTTGTTTTTAACACCCCTCACAAAGCAGCCACCCAGGACCACTGCACCCCCATCTTCAGTGGCACCAGCTACACCACCAGGCAACCCAGCTCCAATTTCAGGCTAGGATCAAGGCTGCGGGTCTCTGTACCCCCGTCCTTCAGCATTTCGTGCAAGATAAAGAATCACCAACCTGCTCTTCCGGTGCACCGCTCAGCAACCTGCAAGAGAAGAACACCGTCACTTGGAGCTGGAGCTTCAGCCACCACATCTCTTTGTGAGAAAACCTGGACCACCAGAGAATCCCCTCATCCTGTTTTAAAACTACCCACGCAGATTTTTGGGCTGGTTTCTCCAAAACCCCACTGCCAGCTCTGCTCAGCTGGGAGATGAGGTGTTCCTAAGGAGTTGTGGTGTGACTGGTGTGGAGAACTAGAATGAGGCAAGGGAGCACGAATATAGAAGTGACTCTTTAAATGGTAGAAACACAGTTTAAAAGTAGCTTTAAAATTATTACTGCTAAATATTTAATCTCCTTCAACTTGTGCCAACAGTCAGCGCTGATGCATTTTGAAGCCTTTCAGGTGAAACGTCAGCCCGACGCTCACACTGCTTAAACACTCAAGGTGAAACGGGGCAAAAAAGGCACCTAAGGCCCAGAAGGTTCCCAGTAGCTGGTAAAGCAGATTTGAATTGAGCTTAGGCTATTTTTAAGCCAATACTTTTCTGCTTAACTTCACACCGGCATCCAGCATGGCCTGTCAGAGTGGCGCTCCTCCACTGACGTCCCAAGTACGTCACGCCGGCTGTCATCAGCTCCCAGCCAAGCCCTCGCCACAGAGCCTTCTAAAACACCTCTTAACATTTAACACCAAATCTGAAACAGTTCTCAGATACTAAACAAACCCTATGACAAGAATCCTCCTCTCAGCTTATGAACGTTCTACCTGACCTACATTTTTGTGCAACCATCTTCTTCAAATATTATTTCTAGTTCTCTTTCTCCAGAAGCCACTGTTCATTAGCTCCAAATACCACTGATCCACTGACCCTTCTCTTCTCCCTCTCCAACAAAGGTATCTTTGGACACAAGTACCAAAGGTCCAGATCTCTGCAGCATTTAGTTTACAAAGACTCACTGAGTAAGAAAAATCAGTAAACAGCAGATTTATATAGAAAAAAATATCAAAGGTGAATGGGTGAGAAACCTGATGGTACAGAGCAGAATCTCCTTCTTCCCTTTGAGAGCTATGAGATAGCAGCAAACAGACCTCAACAAAGGGCAAGAGGTTGCAAATCTGCAGTAGACAGGGAGGTTGCACTGTTCCAAACCTCCCATCAGTGAAGAAATTAGCGCATGGGAAGCAGGACTTGGTAAAGGATGAAGCAAACTTGAGATTTGATTTCTTCCATACTTGTGTGGTGGGACACTGTTCTCCTCCCTCAATGGCTGTTTCAGTTTAGTATTTTCTTCCTGGATTTTGAGCTTCCCATCCTGCAGAAGGAAACATTGACCCATCAGTTGAGCAGGATGCAGACTCCAAGATGCTTTACAGTCTCTGTTATTTTAGTCTAACGGCAGAGGCTGAAAAGGTAGACAGGTTGAAGAGGCTCTTTAACGCCTGATCAGCAAGACAAATCCTCTCAGCCAGGAAAGGAACAAATCCTTCCCTCCAGGCCAGCTTAGACCTGGGTCACAATCAGGCCAATGTGTGCCCACCAGACCCCACAGGACCAGCCTCCCAGCTGCATGGGCAGCCCTGGCAGAGTCACCCACACACACGTTCCTCTCCAGCTCTTGCTACAATCACAGCAGGGCTCTTAGATGTCTGGAAATGCAAACTTCCAGGGGATCATGCACCACCTCTGAGTTTTGGGGCAAAAGAGAAGCCCATTCTGAACCAGATGGACCAATAACCTGGTCTCTAAGCCATTGGCTCTCAGCTATGGGGCGTGGAAAAGCTGCTGTCCTGCCTTCCAGAGCACCTCCCAACCTCTGCTTTGAAAACCAGAGCACCCAGCTGGGGGGCCGGGGCTTCCTTCTTTCCATTTTCACAGGCCAACCGCATCACACTTAGTTCCCAATTCCTTCTTGCAAATGACAGCTGTTCTGCTGCAGCAACCATGACTTTTTGAGGACTTGTGATGTGTAAATAACTTCTCTGAAACTATGTGTAATCTTGGTTAAAAAAAAAAACTCCAAACCCTGAATTGTTCCAGCAGCCCAGGGGAGCATGGCCAAGGAACCTCCAAGTGCAGCAGCACACATGAGAACTGTGGAAACAGCTTCTATTACTTCACAGTTCTCATAGTTACAAGTTTTGTTCTCCAGAACAACTATCTTATTGCCACTTGCCACCAAAAAAGCCTGTTTCGTTTCTACAGAAAAGCTGCAGAGAAGATTTTAATTTTCAAATGCAAAGTTACTGCTAAAAAGGGAGTTTCAGGCAGGGTGACTTGAGTTTACTCTTGAGATGAACACTGCGCTTTGCTTTAAAATACACCGAACTTAATGCGTAGCACTAAAAGAACACTGCATGTCAATTGTGATAGCCTCAAGAGAGAAGTTTGCCTTCCAAGATTTCATTATTTATCTCTTGCGGGAGAATTTCTCTTACTCTAACGCAAAAAATAAAAATAAGGATATTTTTCATGAGATGTAGCATGTTCAGCATCTCTCCTGCTGTATTAATACTTGGTTTTATTCAGTTAGTGAAGAACACCACAGTTGCTCAAGACTGTGTCAGGTACCCAGCTCAGAGAAGGAAACCAGTGTTCATGAACAGCTGGTAACATCTGCAGTACTTCTGGGAGGCTCAACTCAATAAGCTGCCTATTGAGTGTGTGTAAGAAGTGTTCCAAAGCTCGTTTTGTTCGGTCGCGTAAACAGCATGCATTTATTGCCGAACAAAGCTCAGGAAAAGCAAACGATTTCAAACTCAAAAAACTAACTTTCAAAAAAGAAACTATTTCAAACCCAAGACAAGGACAACAGCCCCATTACCTGTCTGAGCCAATTCTTGGCACCTTTCTTGTTTTCTTGGCTGCGCTGGTGGCTGTGTGACCATCTGTCTCGTTCCCGCTTCAGTTCCAGTTCAAGGTGGTTCCTAGGACATGAAGGTGGAATTGTGAGTAGAGTCTACAGGTCTGTATCACTTGAAAGCTAATCAACTACTTAACCGTTGCTTTACACCAACGCAACCAACCCCCAAATTCAAGAGCTGAAAACAGTAACAGCAGGATTTGTACTGTCAAACATTCAGAATTCCCATTGCTATTAAAGCCAACATTTTCCATTGTCACCTTTGTTGATCCCCATAGTGCTCCGAAGTCCAACTGATGCCAAACCTGAACAATTTGGCAATGCCCTCCTCAGACAGCTACACTAACTGAGCTGACCTGAGTTGGTGTAGGGGGCAGAAGCAGAGGAGGGGAATCCCCTCTTCATACCCATCCCCTGTGTGCACTCAGGGCCTTGCACAAATTCTGATAAAAGCCATTTGCTGGTTTTCTGTCACTTTTTGAAAAAGGAAACAAAGTTGTGCCAGGAGGGGAAAATAAAAAATAATGCATCCAGCAATGCTTCTGCAGAACTCATTCCAGTGACCTTGCCAGAACCAAAGATGTGTCATGGCTGTGAAGAAGCAAGAGATGCTCTTCTATTTTAAGCTAATAGGATTTCTCCATTTTCCTGACACTGGTGAACTGGCAACACTGCAGGGGAAAATGTGATAGCTCTTGCCACGGTCTCCAGTTTGGCTTCCACCTTTTTTGGTTGCCTCCCAACAAAACCTGAGACCAGTTTCAACTGGGAAAAAAAAGCTATGACAGCACTGGTGATCAGACTGACACCTAGGACAGCTTTCCTTGCTCCAGCCGCCTTCATGTGAGCTCTAGGCCGATGAGCAGCAAATTGCTGGTTTTTCATGTTGCCTTTGGATTCTACATGACACTACTGTAGTGCCAAGTCAGATGCAACATTAGACTTCAGGGAGCTAACCTGCAAGGTGAGCCCAGTGCAGACTGAGCATCTATTCAGTATCCCAAACAGATTTTGCAGCTTGTGGTGATCCCTGTCCTCTTACGTCTCCAGTGCCACCAAGATGGCAAACAAGATGGTTATTGGCAGATGCCAAACACATGCAACCGCAGTGCAGAAAGCCCCTGTTCTGCGCTGGCCCTGCCTGCTTGCTACTAGACACAGTAAGAAAAAGCCCAGAAGATAGATTAGGAAAGGATCTCTTCACCGCTGCCTGGAGAGCTCTTCCACTTCTAGCTGGAGGCTGTTGATTTTGTCCCCAAACTCCTGCTTGAAGAGGCGGTTGTCCTGCTGGGCCAACTGACGGTCCTTCTCTGCCTGTCGCAATCTGGATTTGAGCCACATGAACTTGTGATAAAAAACAAAAGCCATGGTGGGGAGGAAGACCGAGTTTAACCAACAAATAAAAAACCCAGTGAAAAGGTAAAGCCAAACAAACAAATGGTAAAAAAAAAAACAATGGAAAGGAGGAAAATATTTTAAAGAAAAGCAAGATGTAGGTGAACCAGGCAGAAGCTCTGATTTTCAAGAGTTTTTATTCTATTACTACAGTTTACAGCCATTAGATGAAAAACATAAAACATCACTTGTATCCAGATTCAAAGCAAACCTCAAGTACACAGAATTTTAAGTCAAATCGGATTTTAATGTAGGTTACATTTCAGCTTTACACGTGTAACTGGAACTTGCAACAGGTTAGCTACTGTACTGGGAATTGGTATGTTCTCCTGGTCTCTTCCAGGGACTGACCCACTGGCTGAAGCGCCCAGGCACAGCTACTCCAAAGTGTTTCTGCTTCGGGCCTCATCAGAAGGGGCCAGATCCTTAATTCTGCCTTATTTTAGCATTCCTGGGACAGCAAACAAAGCCAGCCCAACCCCTTGTTTCTATGGAGGAGATCTGGGGAGGGCCGGGGGAGTTAGCTGTTCTAACTAGCTCTTGGGATACCTTGATGAAAGCTTCCACCCTTTACATTATTGTTTTTTTTCCCAGATAGTTTAAGTGAATTTCTAGTAAAGGATTACTGAAGGTTAAGTTTATGCTTCCAAGCGTGCAACTTGGGTACGGCGTAGAGATTTAAAACATGTCTCCACATCAAGTTTTGCCTGTGAAAGAAGTTCAGCCACCTTCTGCCCCACCCAAGAAGCACTGTTCCCCAGCACAAAGGGAGAACTGGCACTGAAGAATTTTCACAGGCATCTGACCAGAGGGGAAAAAAACCCTTATTCAACACAGAATCCCCCCAAATGGGATCTTCTTGAAAGAAAAAAAGAAATATCTCTATGAGCACTTACAACCTAAAGCATGTGACAGGCCAGCACTGTGAACTTCTGCAGCTCCAGGGAAGAGGATATGAGTTTATAATAGTCCAAGCTACAGGTACAGTTTGCACTAGGGCGTTAAATTGCCAATTATTTTTCCTACTGAGAGCTGCTTCCAAGCTTTAGCTGTTCTTTCATTAGCAAATTCCACGAGTATCAAGCAAGAGAAACTCTGGAGCAAATGAAAGAAGTTTAATAGTAAAAGGCAACTCTTCCTTTTGAACCACAGACAAGGAATGGTCAAGTACTGAATTACCATGTCCACTCCCCACCACTGCACATTTTGTTGCTTTCTTGGTTTTGCTGCGGTTTTTTGTTTGTTTGGGTTTTGTTGTTTTGTTTGGTTTTTGGTTTGGTGGTTTTTTTGTTTGGTTGGTTGGTTGGTTTTGGTTTTTTTTGCTTTTGTGTCTTTTAAACACCAGAGTATAAAAATCAGATTTTTTTTGTAAAATGCTAACCTCCCTTTCTAGGAAGAGGAAAGACCTACCAAAACACCTCTCCTCAGCTTCCTTCGGTCGGGAGGAACCGCGACACATGTCTAGAGGGATTCATGACAGAGGTAGAAGGCAATGCAAAGATGAGGAGGTTTCCACTGAACTCACCACTCTATCGTGTTACTCTAAAACACCTAGCTACTAATTCTGGACACATGAAGTCTCAAGGAATAAGGATAAGTCCCCACCCTCCCACCGAATCCCTAAGGCAAAACCCTTGCAAGCGGTCTGGGTTACAAGAGGGCTGGGTCTCCAGGTGGTGAGTTACCTCTTGGGCTTGGGGCTGGACCCACGGAACAGAACTGGACGGGGAACGGCTTGGGCTACGCACACAACTACTTCCAACAACTTCCAGGGATGCATTTTTTTCATCTACTTCACAAAAAGGGTAACACATAAAACTAGTTGACTTTCCAGAGCTGGCCAATCTGATACTGGCTGGACCAATGCACCTAGGAGCCAGAACTGCTGAAACCTTGTGTGGCTGTACATGGTCTGCCTCACCGGCATGTACAGGGCCACACATCTCCCACTCCTTACACTTCTCTGGTGTATTCATTGGCCAACTCACTGGTACTTCAACAGTTTAAATGCCAAAGTTAGGGATTTTTATACCCAACTCTAAATCTCTGAAGAAAAACTCACTGGTTTGAAAAATTCAGCAAATTCCAAATCAACTTTAGGTGACAATTAACATTTTAACAGTTGCTTTTAGCAATTCTCAAGTTCTCCTCTCAGAAATGAGTTCTGATATCAGAGCTGTAAGGTGACCTGACATAAAAATGTCTAATGATGCTTCTGAATCAGTTTGTTTGCAGCACTGTTTAAGGTTTTTGCCTGTTTCACCAAATCCTTTTCACTGTATAATTAAGTCAGAATGAGGAGGATGAGAAAATGGAAAAAATAAGAACAGCAAGAGAAAAAAAGCATATCAATTAGCTGAGTAATTGTCATTTAAAAATTTTAATATTTTTTTTAATAAACAAAACAACCTTTTTTTACAAAGGATCATTCAGACTATCAAACCTAAACCAAGAGCATTGGTTTAGTGCAATGCCCTACTCACTAACTAAGTCCCACGCATGCTGCTGAGAGGGATGCTTTCCCCTGGTCATCTCAGAGCTAAAAGGACAGCCACGGCAATCTGCAGAGACTGAAGTTCTGAACCCTTGGCCCCAGCACTGCAAGGCTGGGCTTTGAGAACCAGGGCAAAGGGGTAAAGGAGCACTGCTCCTTCTCAGAGTGATCTGACTTCCATGCTGAGGCCCTCCTAATTTCACAGAGATTAGTATCATGAGACCAACACAGCTGTTGGGATGGAACTTGACCCAGTCCCATTGGAGCTCCTGAGCATGCAAAACACTTCTAATGGCACCTCAAAAATAGAGATCTCCTCACATAGCTCCTGCTTAGCAGCAGCTAAGCAAGGCATTCAGAGTCTGGCCTGCTCCATTCAGGGTCAGTGGGACATGTCCACTAGAATACACACAGGATTTTAGAAATGGGAAAGTTTCATTTTTTTACCTTTGTTCAAGCTGTTTGATGGTGGCAGCCATCTGATTTGTTTTTTCTTCCAAACGGCTGTTTAATTCACTCTTCTGTTTCACTCCCATGTCTGAGCTCTGGAAAAAGTAGCATCATGGGTTTTGGTAAGTCATGACATGTACCTGTCATGTGGCACATGAAACAAATTAGGCAGAAGCCAAGGAGGTAGGAAAAGGTGCTCAAAAAGCCAACGCCAGGTCAGTACTGCAAGGACAGACATCTTGCCATAGAGGTGCAGGCTACATGTGGACCCCACAGAAGGGCAATGCTATAATCAGCAAATCCTCCTGTATAATACATGTTTAATCCAATACCTTCTGGCATCACTCAACTGTTTGGCACAGAAAGATTGGCTCAAATAGAGCAGAAGCAACTCTTCCCCATTCTAAAACTTATTTTGGGACTCATTCTGAGCATTTTGTGCTGCTCTTTTTCTTACAAGTCTGCTTTTGTTGTCACACAGCAGTGTATGTATTCAGACCATACACCTTCAACACCTAGACTGTGCTGGAACAGAAGTTACCATGGTTCTGGTTTTATACTACAAACATACAGAAGATGCTTTCCCAAATAAACAGAGTTCTGGATCATCATGAGTCTTTTGAAAAGAAAAAAAAAAAAAAATCACATTCCAAACCAAGCACCTCTAAAGTAGTCAAGGGGAAAAAAAAGAACAGGAGCTATCACTTATATCTGAAATACACTGCAGCTGATTTAAGCATTTCCCTACCTGCAACTTGAAAGACAGCTCATGCTTTAGGGCCCTGAGATCATCCAGTTGCTGCCTAAGCGCCACCAGCGCGTCTTGCTTCTCACAAACATCCTTCTCCAGCATCTTCATGGCCAGCTCCATCTCCTGTCGCATCCCGATCTGCACCTCCAGCTCTTTCTCCACATCCTGGAACACAGGGATGAGTCAGCACTGCTCCCCACAGTGAGACAACCACCCTCAGCTGGTGTTCTGCCAACGCTGTTGCTGCCGAGACGAGTTCTGCACTGCCACGGCATCACAGTTATGGATCTAACACAGCCAAGTCTCAAATTAAGGACAAGAAATTCACCTTTTCAGCCTGATATTGAAGCAATGTGATCAGCTTTACTTGCAAAGAGACAGAAATACTACAGAGGCCCATCTTTCTGATGCAGGGGACTAGTGAAAAGCTGGCAGACTATTTCCTAAATCATGTAACACCCCTTCTGACGAGACTGTCTCAGATCAGCCTGAAGCAGGGAGGCAAGAATAAAAAAAGATTTTAAAAATCCCTTGGCCAAACATTTTCAGAAGCGATTGTGGCATGGTGTTCTGACGTGGCAAAGCCATTTGTAGCCAGCTCCAAGCTCACAGAGTCCTCACCAGGCGCAGCTGAGTCTCTTCCTTGAGCTGTTTCCGTGCCTCACTCAGCGCGTGTCCATCAGCAGTTCTGTCTTTAGTGACCTAAGTTAATGAAGACACCCAATTAACTTGTTATTACATACTACTAACCATCACATTTGTTGATATTGGCTTTCCCCACCACTTTGAAACCAAATTCTGCCACTAGTATAACTCAGATTTCTGTTCAGTTACCACAGCACATGGCTTCTCTGTTTGACTCTATTTTCCCCATTATCCTCAAATGCTCAGTGGATATAAATGGACATTGTCCATTTTCAGAATTTTGAAGATATACAAACTGTGGTTACAGACACCTCAAAAAAAGATCTCAATGGTTTTAAAACTAAGCTCAGATTCTGCCATAGTTACTAGCACTTTCAATAAATTAACACAAAAATATTACAGATTTTGCCCCAATTTCCAAGAAGGAAAGTGATGTTTCCGACCAAGGAAGCAGAACTCCTACGTGCACATTTTTCTGTCACCCCCTCAGTAAATCATCCTTCCTCCTGTCCCTTCTGACACCACATCCCAGCAAGCCAGGAACACGCTGTGTTAGCTCCTGGCTCTGCACACACTCACGGTCTAATCAGCTCCAGCCAGGCAGGATTTACTGGGACCAGGGTCCATCTGTTACCCTCTGCCCAGGACCCACCTGGAGCCACTCTTCTTTATTGCAGTTTTTGTGTGAGATACATTAGGAAATAGTCTCCTCCAAACACTGAGTTGAATTTGGGCTGAACTGCCCAAAAGGTTCAGTACTTTTTCACACACGCACACACACCAACCTTACGATTGGTCTCTAAGATGTAAGAACTTTCTTCTTTAACTCGTTCCATCTCTTCTTGCAGTGTAATAATCCTGTTGTTTGCAACTGCAAGCTGTGAACAAAATAGAACAACATAACAAAACCATATTTGCTGGGTTTTTTTTCTTCTTTAGACGCACATTCTGTACTCTTTTTTTACACTCAAAGCAAAATAAAAAAAATAATTTGGAGTGACAAAAGACAACTCAGCCTCTACCATGGAGAAAGACTACCTGAAAAAGCATCAATGAGTGCTAGTGTGACAGATTTCCAGTACTGGCTAAACCAGAGATTTCTCCAAACTATTTTGGTTCTTGTCTCACAGTAGAGTTATTGACTTCCTCAGGTCTCTCTGCCTGCTAGACTCAGCGTAATGTGTGGTTAGTGCAACTCAGCAGAAACCCTCACTCCGTTCCACTTCCCTTGCCAAAGATAACAAAAAGGAAAAACGTGAGTATGCAGCAGCTAAGTTTTGTTGAATTCTAACAATTGAGATATACTACAAGAGAAGGAACACTTGTCGGGGGCTTGCTAAAGCCCCAGTAGTTTGAGTACACTGCTAGGAAGAGCATCCGAGATGCAAGATGCTCACTCTGGCAGGAGAAGCGCAATGAGAACCTCATCAGAGGAGAAAGATCTGGCTGGAAAAGGAGTATCAGAAGCACACACCATCCCTATGGGACAGGACATCTGCCTCAGAGGAATACCCAGGCTAACAGATTATTTGGAGTGTGCAGTCAAAGGCCAAAACAACTTCACTAAACTCCTTCTGGCTTTGTGAATCCTAACTTACATTAAGCCACGCACACAGGAGAAGCTCAGGGACATTCCAAGAGATCACCAATGTTATTGACAAACCCAAACAGAAATTACCCTGATAGAAACACAAGTCTTTGGTACAGCTCAAGCCAAATTCTCAAACTGATGTGACATGGTGCATTAACTACACCCTGCAAACAACCCCTGTTGGCACAGGGTGTTCCAGTGCCTCTGAAATTCATCTGAAGAGCATGCAGACTTCAGTAAGACACAACAAGTAAGCAATTGGAAAACAAAGAATACTTGAGTCACTGTTGAAATTAACCCCACAGGTCACGTGCCTCATGGGCACTGCACACGTGCCCCACAGGTTGTAAATCAAAAGCCACATATTACAGTAGCATGGAGAAAAGCAGCAGCTGCTGCAGACCACCTTTTTGAAATTACAAAAGGTGTTTTAATTGTAACATTTCTTACTCCTTAGTTGTGAGATCGCGTAGACTACTTTCCATCACTAAAGTGTCTCATTGTTTGGAACACACCCAGAGTGAATGTTCAACAACCAGACACACAGACCTTTAACAAGGGTGAACAAGCACAAGAGAATTTCTGTTTCACAGCTGTACTGCACGAGCTCTGAGCCATCCCCGTCAGAATCATCCTGCAGAGCTTAGGGAGGTGTGGACAGAGGTACTGCAATACCACTGGGTTCACACCTGTCACCCTTTGTCAGGGAAGTAACCCCAACAGATTTTATTACATTGATGCCTTTATTAATGAACTGCAAACGCCAACTTTAAAACACAGGTTACTAACAAATGTTACACCTATGACTCTCATAACAACCATTTTTCATGCTGCAGCCTGAACGATGTTTTATTTCTAAAGATAATTTGTCCTTTATTTCTTGCCAATTGTGGTAGGCTAGAAAAAAAAGTTATTGAAACATTTCCATTACTATCTTTACACTGTAGTAAAATTCTGCACCTGTCGAAATAATCAGATATTTAAAAATTTGTCATGTCTGAACATTTCATAAGCTACACTATCTGTATGGCACTTGAAACCACATCCAGTGTGTAATTTATTCTCAGACATTTTCCAAAAATAAGAAAGCATTCAAAGACCTCAGAGGGATGAAGTATTCAGCAGCTTTTGGGTTTTAACACAAGCATTTGGTTGGTTTTCCACCTCATGCTTAGTTAAGCAGCAACATCCAATGTAATTCCACAGCAGGTCAGTTATTCCAGTTCCATCATTTAATGTACACCAGAAATCTGAAAATAACTCCTCCCTTACCTTTTTAATCCTTGATTACAAAAGGCCAACACATCAGATACTTACTTACCTCCTCAGTCAGTTTAGTGTTGGATTTTTCTAAGGCATCCACCTTGGCCTGTAGGTTGTTTACTGTAGCACTGCCGGAGAGAAAAAACCCTATGGTGAGTCTCTTTTTTTTTTTAAAATAGTTTTCTATTTTGTTCTACTATTTAATAAAGAATAAATCAATTACATCTTACCTTAAATGTCTATTGAGTTCTTCTACATAGTTCTTCTGGTCCAAAATAGCAGTTATCTGACCATCTCTGGAAAAAGAAGCATCATTCAGCTCATCCATTTGGATTCAGAGAACTAGCTCACAGTAAAAGTTCCCAGGAGATAAGAAGCAGGACACCTGTGTCTCTACCTACCCTTCACTGCCTTTCGTGCTGTTCCCGTCTTTCAAATACATTGAGAAATCAATAACTCCAACCTAGGAAAGAAAAATTTGCATTTTACATTAAACACTTTTTCTAAAACTAAACACTGTCTGTAGAGTCGTTCAGTATTATAACACACAGCGTATTATAATAAGGGTTCATTGTATCAGAGATCTCACCAAAATTAATGAAAATATGGTATACTTCAGGCAAAACAAATACTAGGATAAGCAGCAAGTTGGCAAACAAGTCTCAGGACATAAGGACAAAACATGACCATAACTGTACATACACTGCTTACACAAGCTGCAACATAAGCACATACAGGCTCCTGTTGCTGCACAGCTACAATGATCTCATCACACAGCATGAGGAATCAATGGTTCTGCCCATTTCTCCCTTCACTTTGGCCAAGTCCTTCCCCATTTTCACCTCCTTTTTCACTGGCTGCTTTTCACTCTGCAGTGCAGACCGCAGCAAAGGATAACAGCAAAGAGAAAACCAAAACCACAGGTTGCTGATCTCAGCACTGCCAGTTAGCCAAAAGCCACAATCATAGTAACAAGCTTATGATAGTCTTCTACTACATGTAGAAACAAGCTTGTATCTCAGTTGATGAAAGTCCTCTACAATGGAAACTTCTTCCAAGTTAAATGATCAGAAAAAAACGCCGTTAAATGAATCCCCAGTACCTGCGAGTCCAGGTCTTCTCCTTTCATGCAGAAGTTGGCATCGATGACATTCAAACCTACTAGGAGGCCAGCAATGATTGCACCCTCTTCTTCCATCATCAGTGCATTCGGCTCATAAAATTCACTGTGGGATGAACAGCAAGAGAGGGTGTGTTGTAGCTTTAAAAGTCAACTAAAATGCTGTCCGCTAGCACGGCATCCTTGCCTGTGAGGCAAAGACCTGGTCCCTCCTTGCACA
Organism: Merops nubicus; assembly: GCF_000691845.1. Classification (NCBI taxonomy): domain Eukaryota; kingdom Metazoa; phylum Chordata; class Aves; order Coraciiformes; family Meropidae; genus Merops; species Merops nubicus. The sequence continues at coordinate 24,924 of NW_008592441.1, read as the reverse complement.
AAGCTGATGGAAAGTAAGTCTGAGTCTTGAATAATGGTACAGCACACTGAAGATCTACAGCTGGGGCTTTGTTTTGGAGGGTTTGAAGTAGCTTACTTCTACTCCATTACCTACTGTTATTCACACAAGTCACCTCACATTTTCCAGTGGACAGTATCAAGTTCTCCTTCTTAACCCAAAGACAGCTATGGATTTACATGGACAGCCAACAAAAAACAACTTGTACTTGAGTACATCATAATTATTAAATCCTACTGCTCTACACGTAGTATTTCAAATCCATGGACTTTCAATTGAACTACAAAATTGTTGCTAGCTTCTGAGTGGGAAGCAGAGACACAGAAGCGAAACGACATGTCCCAGGTCACATGGTAACCAAGTGACAAGGTCAAAAATAAATCCAGGGCCAAGACTCTGCAGACAGAATACTGCACCCCTCTGTACAAATATTTCACCACAAATCATCTCTTGGGAACCAAAATTTGTGTTTATTCTAAAGGATATTGGAGACAAAGTGGAGAAATAACAGCTTCTGAACGAAGACAGACTACTAAGCATTTTTAATCCCTCAGAGGAAGCTGTGCATTTCACAAATGTTACCATTTCACACATACTTAACCACTTAGGTGTAAAAAAAATCACAAAGATGTTACAAGAGGGCAGAAGTGAACCTAACCAAAGCAAGATCAGCCCTCACCTGAGAAGATCCTTTCTGTTAATCAAGGCTTTCATGTATTCTGAAAGTTTCTTCTGCATCAGAGCCAAGCGAAGCCAAGCTCTTCCTCTACCCACAGGTGTCCTACAAAGGCCAGAGACACAACAGTTACAAACATCCTGCAACACATGTTCACAAGCAGCTCTGATAATCCCATTCTATCTAAAAATTCTGCATCTTAAAGATAGAGCTGGCATGAAGTGCAAATAGTTAGAGGCAAAGTTTATCTAAGCAATCACTGCTTCTCTCATGACCATATATTTGTTGTTATACAAAAAATATCTCCCTGACTTGAGCCCCACTGGATGCCACCACACAGAGATGAGCTGCTTCAACACATCACCTTCTAACTGAAAATCAGTATGCTGTAAGGCAAACCAGAATAGCACATGTATACTTCAGTTCAGCACAGATGCCTGAGCACCCTTCCTTCAGGTAGGCATCAAGTTGGGTGATAATCCACAAAGCCAATGCAGTACTGCTCCCTTCTATTATTCTGCTCATTACCACCCCCAGAGGTTGCAATGGGTTATATCACAGGCCTTCCCCCTCTTTTTCTCCCAGCCATCTAAAGCACACAGCTTTAAAAAGATACTGATATGCTGCATCACAGCTCTGGCTCATCTGCCCTGGCATGCTGGCCAGAAGCCAGCACCAGATGCTTCAACGGGAGGTGTAAATCCCCCCGCACTGAGCTGGGTTCTGACCAGAAGGAAATTTCTATTCCATCTCCAGCAGTCAGTCAGCTGCCCTTCACCAAACAGCATGTGGAGGACTTGGTTCTTCTAACATTAACTGGTAGGTATAAGCAGCACCTGCCCATGGAAGTCATCCCCCTTACTCCCCATGCCTGACCTCACTAATACATGATACAACATATCCCAAGGGTTAGTATGAACACAAGGTTTAGAAACTTATTCTACATCTGCTCTTCATTTCACTTTATTTACTGTTTCAGTGTTCTTTTATAACAGGCAAAGGTAACAGGAGCTCTGGCACAACATCACTGGCACTCCATGCTGGTCCTGTGAACTGTTCCAGGAGGAGTCCTGCACAGATCTCCAGCAAAAGCCCTTGTCCATATGTACATCCCTAAATACTAACCCAAAAGAAAGCGTTACTGAATCTATCCATCTCTTCTTTCAGCAAAGTCGATTTAATCCTTAGTCCCGCTGCTCATACAAAGGTTCCTTAGAGCTTCTTTTCTATTACCCAGGCTGAAAGCCTCTTACAGTTTCTTTTTAGCATGGAATAAGCAAACCTGAATGCCACGCCTGAAAGAACTATTTTTAAACTAATTTTTAAAAGCAACACATGCTTAAAGCGGGATTTTTCCTCCTCTCTTTAACCCAAGTTAGCACTTTCTCCTGTCTGGTGACTGAGCTTCCATTTCAGAGACTTGACAAGTCTACCTGAACTTATGTAAAAGAGAAGTCAACTCTGTCAACCTCAAAATCATTAAACCTGTAATCATTTTCCTTCCAATTCTCTTCCTCTTCAGTCCGACTTGAGAAGCAGAGTCAGTAAAGGCTGCTCCCACCCCTGAGACACGTACTCACTCGTTTGGTGCGAGCACTAAGTGCACTATTGTCCCCTGCTCTTAACACAGAAAGCATACATCCTATCCTCTCCTTCCATAGATTCTTGACTAAAAGTAAGAGAGAAACAATCCATTTTTATCAGCAGAAGGTGGAGGATGTATTCCTGCCCTTCCTTCTCTTTGGCAGGATCCTTCTGACAATAAAACAACACATTATGTACTTGTGCAGTGAAAGACTGTACTTACTTCAGCCCTGGGAGATCTTTAACACTTGCTGTAATCTCTGCAGCCTCAGGAACAAGTTTTTCTACCAGTTCTAGCGGTCCCCAAAATGACTTGTTTTGCCCAAGAAAAGTCTTTTTGGCTAGAAAAAAAAGACATAAAAAGAGTCCATTAGGCTCATGCTGACTAAACACATTCTCCAATGTGGTAGGAAGTGAAAGAATAGTAGACAAAAGCTGTAAGATTCTCCTGGCACTGCTGCAGTGCAAGTACAGATGATGACTTTTTAGATCCTAGTGTGGCAATTACGGGTATCGTTCCAATAAGGCAGCAGAACCATATTATATAGAATCCTAGAACCATTTTGGTTGGAAGACACCTTTAAGATCATCAGGTCCAACTGTTACAGTTAAGTATAGGCTCTGCTTGCTATTTTAGAAAGCAGCTTACAAGACATTAACTGCACAAAGCCAAAATCCTGAGTTTTGCTAGAACTACTGAGAAAGGACCTCTTCGTTGCAGTTCTTCTTCCAGCAAAAAAACTGTTGAGCCCTCAAAGCGTGAGGAAACACAGAAAGAAAAAAAAAAAAAAAAAGGAGTCTGCTGCATATGACAAGAAGTGGATTTTTAGAACAAGATTGCTCTTTCTGGCTCCTACACCACAATAAGCAGCTCACGAGGACTCCTTATGAGCAAGGTTACCTTTCAAGCCGTGTTTAAGGCAATGTTCCATCACAACAAAGAACTGCTGAAGAGGAGCGTAGTCAGAGTCCAGTGTCCTGCCCAGGTTAAGCGCCGATTCAATCAACCCCTTGATGCTCAGTTTCGCCATGTTCATCAGGTTCATGCGTTCATTAGCCATGAGATAATTAGGATCTATTAAAAAAAGGAAGAAAAAGACTGTTGAGTAACAAAAGCCATTTATAAAGCCAACAAAATAGCCCTTGTCTTTTGGTGTCTCTTTGATCATGAGCTTTGAAGCCATTTCGGGGCAGGGACAGTTTCATTTGAGGCACAGATTCGGGCCTTTGATCAAGAAAAATCAAAATTAACCAGTACTTTATGGCTGAAGACACAAAGGCATAGGAATAGGCAACACATCACATTAAGGGTGCCTCAGTACTTCATTAAGCACAAAACCTTCATATTTTCCAGAAAGAAGTTTGAAGATGGCTGTTAATGATTATGCTTCACATGTGACAGCATGTTACTGAATTACAGCCACCACTTGCTCCAACTCCAATCCCCAGCAACTACAAAACCGTAGGAGTTCCCCACCTGTGACTTCCTCTTCCATCTAAAGATAACCACTCACACTGAAACCAGCCATGTCCCCCTCTTCCTCTTCCCTTCTCATGATTTTTTTTCCAACTTGGATATAATATTGAGCCAATTTCTACTCTCTCTCTCCATTTTATCAACACTACTGGTGTTTACCACCCACTGACAGTAAAGAGCTGATGTTCATGCCTCCTCTGGCAGCTCGCTCTAAGCCCCAACAAGACTATCCTCTTCTCCTAGCATATCATAAATATTCAGACCTTTACACTTGGTAGTTGGCTTTTAGTTGCAGGAAGCCAACACAGACACCCTTTTCCCAATGGAAGCCCTGCCTGCAGGCCTTCTGCTCCCTGACCTGTGCAATGTGTCCATGCCAACACCGACCCTTTCACAGAGTGCCTCTCTTCCCAAACACCCTCAGCACGTTTCCACCACTTCAAGAAACAAACTTATTTAACATATTGGTGTCTCATAAGTAGAGTGAAATTGTCCTACAAACACAACAAAGCGTGCTTAAGCTTTAGGCATGGAGATGCCCAGCAAGACAGAGAAATTCCAGCTACTGAAATGATGCTGCATCGTCAGTTGCTGTTTTTCTGTTTGTACCTATTCTGCCTGCTATCTCACATCTAACTTTTGAGCTGAAGTTCTCTGGCACAAGCAGTTTCATCCCTGGTAAGGCACATTTCTTCTAGGGCTACCATAAGCACCCAAGGACCTCTGACACAATTTGCCACCTTCACAAGTGAGTTTACTACAGCTGGCAGCAAAAGCAAGGCCAGAAGACACGTAAGGCTACCTGTCTAAGCGTGGGGCACATATTTTATCTGCAATACTGACAAAGCACGCTTGCATTTAGCAAACAAGTAAAGCAAATAAACGTTGGTGTTGTCGCCAACACTCAGACCCGGGATCACGGCAACTCAGCCTCTGCCGTTGAGGGCCATCGAGTCACTCACTCCAGTGTGGAGGATGCAGCAAATGGCGTCTATTGCGTCGCTGCGGTTGCTTATATATGTTTAGCCCCGCCCACAGCGCCCCTCGTGGGCGGCCTGAGCTTTCCGTTACCTTGCCACATCTTCCGACCGCCGGCCCCTATCTAGGGCGGGCTGTGCCTGCTACAACACATTGGAGACTGAAAACCTTCCACTAGAACAAGCAGATATGTTTCTATTTAAAATGCAGGAGAGCATGTAGCTAAGTCTGATGAAAGAAGCCATAAAAATATCTAGCAGTCTAAGCTGTGGAAAAATGGCTGTTCCTTCTGGCTCTGTGGAGTACCATCACCCAGACCCACCCAGCAGCGCTCACCACCCTCAGGGTACCCTCAAGCTCTGTTCAGAGGCTCCATCTCTTCAACAGCCAGACAGCTGAGATAGGTTCCTACATCTCTCCTTAAAACATCTCTTCTCGTGGTGAACATGCAACCCTCATCCCTAGGGGCTCCAGTCCCCAAGTGAAGTCTGGCAGAAGTTTGGGGTTACATTCAGCAGGTTCGCTACTGAGTAAACATCAAATCTCTACTAGACAGGTAGATTTGAGCTGTTTGGATTCTAACAGTTCTCATCCTCTTGTCAATACAACCATGAAGAACCATTTTTTGCAATTTAAAACTCAACAACTTTGCCAAACGAGGCCAAGTGGTATATTCTTCTGAGACTACTGCAGTCTCCTGCAGGATTTGTCCTCATGATGCAAGTCATCATCCTGCTTCATCATGATGCTGGTACTGACAAGTCATTGCTCCAACACAAACTGCTTGTCACCTCAAATGTTCTGCCACCACAATGAGGCACCTTGTCAGCACCCACCAGCCAAAAAGAGAGCAAGGAGAAAACTTGACAGAACCACAGAATCATGAAAAAAAAAAAAAGTGCACATTATCCCCACTTCCAAGTTTCAGTATCTCCTGCAGGTTGAAAAGCACAGCAGCCTGGTACCCATAAAGAGCTGAACACCATAAACATCACACATATGATGTTCATGTAAGCTGAACATCTGAACATCACTAGAGCATCTGCTTCTACCACAGAAAGCTACTGTCACTACGCTGTGCTTTGCTGTGGTACCACGACTGAAAATCTGCTCATACCAAGGTTACCAATCCACTCCCTCAATACTCCTTGTAGCACAACTCTATCTGCAGTACATTCACGCTGCTGACCAAGACAGACAATTAACTGGGCTGGCCTGAAGTCAAGCCAGACATTTTCTGCTTTGACAAGCCTGACCCTGATGTGCAACTGAGATTCTCAGCTTGAGTCAGTATCTTCCTTAATTGTCTCCTTCTGCCTCTAACAATAAACTCTACCTTTGTTTTACTATAAATGCCAAGTTGTAAACCTTAAAGAGTAAACTCATTGCTCTTAATCTTTGCCTTTCAATGTAGTTTGGATTTCAGCTGAAGTTATCTTAAATTCTCAAGATAATTTGCTATTTAAATACTGTGGCTTCTCCAAAACAGATGTTTTCTCTAACCAGCAGCCTTGTACATGGGATATAAGTCGTTCAGTAAATCATCAGCTTATCTTTCCTTAAACCATTGAACTCCAAGGTTTCTAAGGAGGTAAAACTGTGCCACAATCATTCACACAGTAACAGCACGAAAGCAAAGAGTTCCTAAGTAGGCTCCATAAAGAAGTTTTTTTAAAGCATTCAGGAATCTTGTCATATGTGTAAAAGGTAGAATATGCACATAGGAACCTAAAGCCAAGGGAAAAGTCAATGTATTATAAGATCTCAGAAGATTAAGCTGTGACTGTGGTCTAAGTACTTCTTACCTGGTGACAATCAATTTTATCACTCCTCATATTAAATTACCCTAAAAGAATTAAGAAGAAACTAAAATAAAGCTGGAAATTGGATCAAACGCAAGGATTCATGAAATGCTATAGGCATGAACAAACCTGCACAAAGAAATGCCAATTAATGAGCATTTCAGTGGGTTCTCCACATACTGAATCCATCTTAAACCAAGAATACAAACTTAGAGCCATCAGAAATTTAGAAAGGCTGTTTATGTGCCCTGTATTCTGATTAACTAAGATCCATTAATGGTGGAACACTGGCTACAATGGTAGCCAGCCAGCTACCTACAGCATGCCGAGTTTCCGATAAGCAAATCCACATTAGGGAAGACATGAGTTCCAGCTCCCTGGACTACGAAATCACGAACACATGTATCATTTCAAGTCAACGTGGAAAGCAAATCCTTAGAAGAATTAAGGGCTTTCATCCTTTAAACTGGAGTTCAAGGTCATAAGGTATTTTTTAAAGGTGCTTCTACTGTCTGACATCACCTTCCATCCATCCACACGTCTCACCCGCCTTCCGGCAATGCAAGCGCCTGCCTAGGATGAGGTGACACACTCTGCATGTCAGGCAAATGCTCTCCTAACAGTAAGAAGCCATGAAAATAAAAATGACTATTCACAAGTGAGAAGCAGGAGCATGTCTGTTTCTACAGAAACATGTTTTATTCTGCTATTTTTTTTGTCTCTATAGTCAACATTCAACCTGTCTACTCTGCAGGGCTGTGGATAAGCCATAAAGTAGCTGGACTAATGCCACTGTATGAAAAGGATACTGGATTTCCTAAATGAAGAAACATTTTCAGAGTTTAAAAGGTTAATTTGTTTTTGTCAGTATGTCCTTATTGGTGATTTCTGTAGGGCAAAGTACAGTCCACTCCAAACATCCATCCATCTCTGATCAGTCACAGAGAACGACAGCTTCCTGCACACACAGCAGTGTGAGTTTCAAAAACCAGAACGAGGTGGTGGCCATGGTAAACAAAGATACAAATGCAAACAGATGAGACATATATTTCACATGTACCACAACTCAACAAAATAAACAACAAAAAAATCTGTACAATGTTTCATGGCAAAAGAATACTCAAACCCTTTCTTTGGCCTTACAGGCTCCCTCGGCTACACCTCAGGCTGGGACTGCGCAGGAAGCAGAACAGGAGCATATCTCCTGGGGTGATGAGAAGGCTGCTCTGTGCTCCAGGACACCACACAGAACCCCAGGCATGTAACCAAGCACAGTCGCAGTTAAGGAAGGCACCATTCACAGAAGATGACCAGTAAGAGATCGGTTGGGATCAAGGCAGCAAAACTAGTTGTGCGCAGCACACCCTCTTTAAAAACGTTTATACCATCTCAATTTCCCAATAAGTCAACATAAATTTTGCTACGTCATGGGTGATTTGGCTTTTTTCTTCTGCCAGAAACATGCTTAAAAGTTATTTGCACTGGCAGTTTTTTCCCAAGCGAGCCCCAACCCTAGCTGCACTACTTTGCCATCCTTAACTATCAATTGTTATCCTAGCAATAATCACAACTACATATTATAACGTGACAGATGTATCCTTCATGGTGTTGCTCATAATGTCATAACAGAATCACTTTTGCAAAGTCTCAAGTTGATAAGTAGAAATACGTCAGAAAATCTGAAGCTTCAAGGTGATTTCTGAAGTATTTTCTTTTATTTAGCTTCCATGTAATGCTGCAGCCCTTTCAGATGTGCTTGTACCAGGTTCAGGAAAATAACTGCCTCAGAAAGCTTTCTATATAAGCTAGCCCATTGTTGATTCACTTTTTCTACCTCCACGTGAAGACAAAATACCCCAAATTTTTTTAAATATTTTTTAAGCAACAGTATCCACATCTATTTTGAAAAGAGGACATCAATAAAAATTTAGAAACCAAAACTGACCACTTGGAACCCATGAAGGTGCTGGTGAAATTTAGAGGAAAGCCTGCACAAAATCTGTTGTAAATGTTAATTACTACAATTGCACGAGCAATACACACACTTCAGTGATCAAAGGCATTTTCTTCAACACCTTAACAGCAGCAACTGGTACAGCATGTTCTGCCTGTGGACACGTTGAACCAGCCAAGCACATTCAGAAAGCCACGGCTATTGGCACAGGCAAGGAAAACAGTATTTTGCACTCTGGCTTAAAATAAAAAGGCAAAAGCCAATCATTACTGAAAATAAGAGCTGAAAGATGTTGGTGTGGCACGCACCTTCAATATCATCACGCAATTGCTCCACCACATCTGTCAAATCCTCCCAAGAGTCTTTGCAAACAGCAAAAAGAAAGGAAAAGAAAGAAAATGTCATGCAAGCCGTGATCTAAAGGAGAGATTAAAAATCAAGGTATAAGAAAAGGGTAACTGAAAGGGAGACTTGCATAATACAAGACTTAATTCATAGTGGCAAGAGATCTGCAAGTCAAAAGGGTTTATTAGTCTGCACAAAGCTATACAGCAAAGCGGCTTTTTCTTTGAGAGTCAAATTAAGGTAGGCTGCAGTAAAGCTTAAGATGCTTTGGTTCTTTCTGCATTAGGACAAGCAACAGTTTTATAAAGCACCTCCTAAAAAGAAAAGCAAGAAAAATATTATTTTGTTTGTGAGATCAAAGCACTAAGCTTCTGATATTTATGCAGCGTCAGCATTTGCTTCTATTTCCTCTTACCCAGCCCCCAAAAGAACCCCCCAACAGGGAAATACAGCCACACACAAACAGCAAGCACATCTCAGGGAAAGGACAATACTGAGGATGCTTTAAATAAGTTTAGAAAGAGCTTTAATTCTGTCATCCACACGAAAAACCTTGCAGGGGGGCTCCAGCTGAGCCTGGACACAGGTCACAGGTTTTGTGTCATCACTCTGATGATGATTTACTAAGGCTTCAATCCAGAAAACACCTCTAGCCCCTTGGCAGGAGCCTGCAAATGGCTGATAGGCACGGGGAGGAGGCAGGTATCCTGGGAGAGGAGCAGGCAGGACAAGGAAAACTTGTTTCAGCTTGCCCACTCATTCCCTGGTTTCAAACCCAGAAAACAGAGCCAGACGAAGCCCCACAGGGTCTGAACCCTGCAGGATCTCCAGCTGCCTACTTACATGCCCACTCTCTCCAGCGCTAATATGCGATCGGTGGAAGATCCACAGCACAATAAAGGCTCTGTCCTCCTCTATGGTCCAACTGGGCCAAAGTCCTGCGCCAAGGACACGCACTACCGGGACCTCCTCCCTCCCACAGAGAGGCTATCGCCAGCCTCCTCCAGCTGGAGGAGCCCGTGCTGCCCGGCACACGGCATGTTCATGGGCACTGCATTGAAAGAAAAAAATCATAAAATAGTCTAAATACCAGCACAACTGTCAATTCCACTGACCCCCAAAAGTGCTGCAATACCACTGGCCTACAGTCTCCTCATCCTTTGAGACTGTTTTATCCACACTGCTGACTTACAGGGATCAGTTTTCTTCATGAACCAGAAGTGCACGCCTCTCCCCACAACCAAGCACTACTGCAGCGCTGAGAAGAGCAGAGGAACACCTTTCCCTGAGGCCCTGCCCACGTACCCAGGTTGAAGGGATCAACTGCTTTCGATTCAGGAGGGATTTCTCCTCTGCTTGCCAGAATGAAGAGGGAGGGAGGGACAATAAGCACAATCAGGTACCTTTGCTTGCTAGGAGCAACATGGAGAAATTCGCTGCTATTGCAAGGAAAAAACCCTGGTGATGCTTCCCCTGCCACCAGCTTCCCCCACATGCTACACTTTTATGGAAAAAATAATATTAAAGTCTGTAATTGACATGTACCAAATTTAGAAAACAGGATGACCAAGACTTTTAAGTCTTCATAAAAGAATTACCTCATTCCACCTAGATTCACAGAAAGATTAGTGTTATGGAGCTGAATATCCCACCAGCATAAATACACAAGCAAGTTCCTTACAAAGAACTGGAGTACTTATCACTAATGTATTCATCATGAAATCCCATCCATTAATTTACCAATAAAGTTTTCTGAAGTTCCTCTCCCCTGCTTCGCTGACATAGCAGCAGTATCCTCAGCTGGTCTGACCACAAGAGACAGTCCAGCAGCAGCCTGGGATTCAGGTCGGGCTGATTTACCCTCTTTAGCACTAAGAAGAATGCTTAAAGAGGTGGCGATTAATTAATAAGGAATTATTGAATACAGCAAGAACACATACAAAAACTTTCCCTCCTAACTTTATCTTCCTGAATTTGCTCATATCTGAGTTTTTGGGTTAGTATTTCTCAGACAAACACAACAACTAACAATTAGATTGGAATTTGGACAACTCGTGCAGGAATAAGGGCTATTGCCAGTGGATATGCTTGCCCATGTTAACTAAAAGCTTTTAAAACTAAACACTGGGAGAAGGTATCAGCTTAAAACTTATTTCATGCTGCTATTAGACAGAAAGAGTGCTTCATTATTTTCCTATGCTCCAAACTCCTTTATAGCTATAGCACTTTTTTCCATGTGTTAAAAAAGTTGCTTCAAACAAAGCCACGGATCCACATAGTTTATGTGAAATTTATAGTTATATGAAAATCAAGTTCCTCCAAAGACAGACTAAATAGGTCAGGGTTTCTTAATTATTTTTTTTTTTTTTTAAGCACAGAAGTTCTTGAACACAGAAGGAGAAGCTGAGAGGTCTGTAAAATAACCAGAAAAAAAACACCAGCACCAATTTATAGAAGTGAAAACTGAGCCTGGCACTGGAAGTCCTCCGCAATGGTGAAAGGTCAGTTATGCTGCTTCAGCTTCTACGAAAGGCTTGACCCAAATCTGTTAGTTTTTATACAGGTGCTTACAGCAAACATTAACTCTGTGGAAGAGTTATAAAAATATGCATAAGTCCAGGGTCCCCATGTTCTGTTTATTGATAAGGAAAAAGGTTACTTAAGCTTGCCCACAACAGCAGTGAGATACATACTGAACACACCAGCAGCTGAAGGCCAACACCAGGAAAGACGAGACAGCAGTCAGGAGACAGGCACTTCATGGTTTAGTCTCTCACAGTCAGTCCACGCACTAGTGTTAAATCCCTCAGCTCCTACCTGCTCAGCTGCCACCACTAAGAAAAGTTCTGAGAGATGAGTTAAAAACAATCAATACATTTAAATTAAGACCTACAGAAGTGCTGACAAGTTAGGGCTGAAAAAAACGGAGGAATCAGGGTGATGATCCAGTGAACCAAACCAAACCATAAACAAAAATGACAAAGCAACAAGGATGGCTTTCTCCTCATCCCCCTTTTTTTACTCAACATCTTGCTTTTACCTAAACCCCAATATTCAATTCACTCCAAGACTCTTTAATTTTTTCCCATATTCTAGAAAGTGATGCTAATGGAAGAAGTGTTGCCATGTGCTCTTTAGAATGTTAGTTATGTGATTATTTTTCTGATTTTAACTTTTTGTCTACTGCTCGTGCCACTTGCTGTTCTTTTTGGGCCACAACACCAGGGAAAGTTGGAATAGCTTACTGAGAAATACTGAATATTTGTGACAAATTGTATTCACAATTTTTTTTTCATTAAGGCTAGCACATTCTCCTTCATTGTACATACAAATGCTACTTTTATAATGAAACTGAAACCAATAGTCAGTTGTATTTATTTCAATTGCATTATTGCATATTTGTTGCCTTAGGAATGATAAATGATATATTTAATAAGTAATAAAGTGGTCCAGGAAGAAAACTAAGTAGATGCTGTTAATATTACTAGATGTATGCAATGAATTTTTTCAGCTTAGACGTGCCAATCAGGTGGCTCGTGAAACACTGACAAAGGAAAGGGAGCAGCAAAGAGTTCCAGCAGGAGAAGGAGAAGAAGTAGGAGCGCTCTGGTACCACCACCACCACCTCAAGGAGCCCCCACTCTCCTCCAGCTGTACTCTGCTGACCTTGCTGCTCTCTGCTCCCCACAGAGAATATTCCATTTCAGCTGTTTCCTCTGACCACACCATTCACAGCAACTCAACCCCTGCACCATCATCCCACACCCACCTTCTTTGTCCTCTCAGTGAACACGTCCTTATCCAGCATCCTACTCCCCACAGCTGCTTCACCTCAAACTACAGCACCAACAGCTTGGGCTTTCACTACAAATTGTGACAACTAACTGCAATATTTTTCATGAAAAAACATTACAAGTTTTTTAAAAGCCACTCATTTGGCAGCATCAGGGTCACAGACTGATATGACCATTTTTCCTAGCAACATTTAGGTGTAAGTTGAGAGTTGTGCCAAAAGAATGAGCAGTGACACACCTACAACAAACTGGGAGATAAACAGGAATAAAGAACAAGTACAGAGGAGTTGGGAATTCCAGGCACTACATGTATGAGAGAAGTAAAAAGCAAATGTAAGGGCATGATGCCACCCAAAGCTTTATTCCTCTCCCCACGTGATTACCAGCAGGCATTTCTGTACATTGCAACTGTGTGGAGGTCAAGGTCACAGCTCCCAGGGTTTCTTCCAGGGTGTGCTTTGTTCTCAGCAGACCAAAAAGGCTTTAGAGCAGGACCTCAGTTTCCCCAGTAGCACAGCCCAGCACAACAGATAAGCCCTCGTGTCACAGGGTTTTCTCATGACTGAACAGTTCTGTAGTTCCCTCCCCCCCCACCAAAATATGGAGGTTCTCACCCCCTCTGTGAAACTTCAGGGCCAAGAAGGCTGCCAATTTGCAAAACAAAGATAGAACTAATTAAGGTCATGATGCTTCCTTAAATAGTTTTGAAGTGTGCCAATAAACGTGGAAAAACACTTGAACAGAAAATTGAGAGAAAAGGTAGAATCTGGAGGATGATTCAATAAACAGTGCAAGACGTGAACAGGCAAGAGGTATTTGAACATTGAGAAGAACATTTGTATTTTCTGAAGAGCTGTACCACTGCTGCTCATATGGCATTTTACACAAACATGCATCTGAAACATGAACTTTCAAATTACTGGATAAAAAAGAAGAAAATCTGACCTTAGCTATCAAAAATTATACTATAGAAAAGATAATTCCATCTTTGCATATTATAAGCATACTGGTCCAGTTCCCCATTTTATTGCAAATAAAACAGAATTTTTTTTAAAATTCTGTACTGTAATTCTGGACAGTTGTAAGCAAATTCAGATTATACAGTTACCATGTCTTTCTTCAGTTCTCAACAACAACATGATCCCACGAGGATTAACATTTCCATTGCTCTAACATGTATACATGCTCTCTACAGTATACAGCAATATCAGCTTCTTTTCATGAACACAGAATTGTTCCAAACAGTTTAAGAGAATTGCTTTTATTGTTACAGGGAGCATGCATGTTATATGCTATATGGAACTCAGTAATTACACTAATGCTTTGACCCTTCTACTACACGCTGCTTTTAAATGGAATGAAAAACTAAGTTTCACTCAGTTATGCTCCAAAACTCCAGCTTGGTGGCAGGAATGGAATTACTCCAAATTTACACTGTTTCATCTCAGAGCATGATCTGCTTCCCAAAGCATACTGGTTTTGGCTTAAAAAGTAGCAGAATTGGACTGGTTTTACTAGAAACCTAATGAGCATGCCACTGTGATGGCCACTATGCCCTTACATGACCAGCTCCTCCTCTCTTCCTCCAGCTCCGATCACAAAATTTGCCTGAAGCAGGATAGTTCCAGAGAAGGCTGTGGCAAACAGGCTCCAGAAAGGGCTACCAACAGGTCCAGCCTCAGAAAGAACAAGCAGCAGCTGCAACTTATGCCTCTTTACTTGGGGAGCCCAGCCTGAAAGCCCAGCAGTGCCCCTGCCTCCCCCTAACATCCCAGTTCTAAGAGCCGTCGCCATTAAAACTCTTCTTCTGCTGCCACTCTCACTGGAATTAAAACACAGTGTTCTGGTGAGGGATGTCAAACCAGGTCAGGTAAGAATCGCTTCATCCTCCTCCAGTATGTTTGAACTCATTCTTGAAAGATCAACAAGAAGGAGAAATAATACATAAAAAAATCTCTATTAACAAACTACTTCCATTGGAAAGAAGAAAAAAAACCACCATGGCTTCTTGTTTAGCACAATTCTGTTTTCTCAGGTATTTTACTTTTTTTGCCCTACCTTTGGTATAGCTACAAGAAGAAAAGTATGAATAAAAGCTTGAAGGTGTAAGGCCTGTGAGAGAAGAAAGCTGTAAAAGCTGGGAACTCAGAGGTGGAGGGACTGCCAGGCTCCAAAATAATTTAACAAGAGAATCATCACAGGGTGTTACATGAGAGCAGGACAGTATGGCAGGCAAAATTCCTGAGGCTAGAATGGTATTTTCCCCTGGCATTTGAAGCCTACCCCATGCTGCCTGCATCCCTCTGTCTGCTCACTTCCTCACTGCCCAGAACCGTTCTTCCTCTTCTGGCTATGACCTCGAGGGCTGGCTGGAAGTTTGGGGATGCAAGGATGGTGCAGACACCTACGACCAAGGCCAGGAGCACAGTTTCTGGTCTTCCTCAATGCGATGGGTGCACAGTGAGGAGGAGGAAGGCAGGATGGCTGCTTGTGGGCTGGGGCATAGAAGATCACAGGGCATAGAGAGGCCAGAGGAAAAACTTTCTCAGGATGCAGGAAGAGCCTGTGGCCAGCAGCTGGAGGCTTCCAATCCTTACATCAGCAAGCTGCTGGATTTGCTACTGCAATATACTGGGTTTGACATATCCTGATTTGCAAGGAAAAAAAAAAGCAACCTTTTGTTATACCTTCAGCAGAACTCTAGAGCCTTTTTTTTTTTTTTTAAAAAAAAAAAAAACTTTCTTTTCAGAATCCCTACCTTTCCTCATCATTTTTATGGAGACATTACAAGACACACGAGACTCAAGCTTCAAGGTCTCCTGCTTTTCCTGCCAGACAAGCCCCTGGTGCCTGCAAGCCCTGTCCCCCCAAGGCCTTCACACACCGAGGACACAGCAGCAGTGCTGATGCAGTAGCACCAAGTAGAACACTAGGGATAAAGCCATGTCAGCTTTTCTATTATGAACACTTTCCTGATCTTATCTCCCTGTTAAAAAACACAACTTGGGTACAAAAACTCCTCCCCAAAACAACCAGTCTTTCTGCCTCTCAACAGGAAACCTTAATTTATGAATGTCTAAACATCTCCAGAAAGTCATTATGATACAGGTTTCTCTTTCCATTAATTTTTGACATAAATATTAAATGATATGGCAATTAAATAAGGTAATACTAATTTCTAACCCTTTACGGTATTTGCAAGAGAGTGACTGTAATTACAGCTTTAAAACCAGTTATTTTCCTGGGTTTGGGGAAGGGTGAGTCTAGTATTACTGTTTGAATTCTGCACTCTCGCCTGTCTATGTAAATCCGCACAACATAAGGACACATATTCAGCCTGTTTCAGCAAAGCAGCACAGAAAAGCTCTGTTACAGACACTGGACTCATCCAAGTCTACCTTCCCCATGAGCTTACTCAGAGCTACGTAGCAGAGAGGAAAGACATGCACAAAAATGAGGATCTAACGGACTTACAGTGGGACTGAAAGGTTTTTGAGGGTGTACCATGAAAAGAGCCCTCGATTGCTCGGAGGTCATTTACTCACAATATGACAAGTCAAAAGGATAGCTACTATTTATGAGAGAAAAACAGTACCTCTAGAAATCAATTCACCTACACTAGAATGTAGTGTTAAAAACCCCAAACCACTCAAGTCCAAGAAGAGATGAGTAAGACCATGCAAAATCTGAATGAGCCTTTGCCACATATCCTGGAACATGGGAATTGGAAGTCACCTAAATTACTGCACCCTTGGCTCAACCTATACTTGCTACTCTGGTCCCGCTGTCCTGAGCCTGCAGCACCTCCCTGGAACCCTGGGACATGCTTCACAGGGAGCATCAGTCTCTGCTTTTGAAACCTCTGTCTGCTATCCCACTGTGTGACTCAGTATTTGGCAAGTAAACCCAAACCCAAGGGCTGCTACCACTGAATGCAGCTGTTAAATTAACAGATCCTCATGACAACTGAAGTTGCTTCATCCAGCAAGACAACAATGCAGTAAGACAAGCCAGCATCAAACGGGTCAAGCGAGCCTGCTTGGTGGAGCTGCACTCCAGGAGTCACTGGAAAAGGCTCAGGCACCCAAAGATAGAGCCCCATCACTCTAAGACCAAAAGGTGCTCAGCACCAGCAAAGAGCACTCAGAACATGGCAACGCTGGTGACCATGGGAGCACTGGCTGTTGTGCAGAAATCCTCCAGAGGTGCATCTTCTCTCCTTCTTCCTCACTTGTTTTATTGTTAGGGCAACGTGTGGATGTTTCACTGTTTTGGTACTCACAAAGCTTTCAAGCCTCGTTTCACGTTACCTGGTATTAAGCTGTTTTCATCATTAACCCAAACCACAAATCTTTTTTTCAAGAAGAAAGCAGGATACATGCACTTTTTGGGCTTCCACACCATTATAAATAACAGCATGCTGCCCAGAAGCAAGCTGGAAGGCTTGTGATGGTATCATCACCTGACAGTGAGCATAACTGCGTAATCACTAGGGGCTTTCCAAAAACTACCCAATGACCATGTGGGCACACAGCTGTGTTTGCCCAGCCTGCTCCATTTGTAATAGCTGAGAGCTAAGGGAGCAATAAGCCCTGTTTCAGAGTAAAATCGTCATTAAATGTATCACTGAGCACACTTCGTGGTCACCTTCTTTCCAGAGACACACAAACCTGATCTTGCCAGGCACATATTTAAAAATAACAATTTGGCACAAATCTGTCTTGCTTAAAGGGGTGGATTACAAAAGACACAACAAAATCCAAGGGCCTATTTGGCGTTCGGCTACACCAAGTGCTGTCCAGGTTCTCCAGGCAGGACAGGAGCACCTGGTCCCAAGACACCCCCTCCCAGCCCGTGCAGAGGCTGTGCCAAGGCGGTGGCTGCGGGGATGCCGAGGCAGGGAACCCGACCGTACCTTCGTGGGTCGGCTCCGGGTCGGGCGTCAGCGAGATGTCGTCCAGCTCGCGCAAGCAGAGCCACTCTCCATCCATCGATACTCGGAATTTGCAAAGATAGATGGTCTCCATGGCAGCCTGAGTGATCTTGTCTGTGGTGGGGGTTGGCATGTCGCTTTGAGGCGTCAGAGCAGACATGATGACTCAGCTGGTATAACAACAACGCGGGGGGGAAAAATAAGAACTAAAGAAGAAAAGGTTTCTGAAGAAGAAAATAAGAAATACCTTGCTATTAAAGGGCAGATATGCTCAGGATGGCACAGACCGCTCTGGCCTTTTCATAGATAAAGCAAGGTAAAAATGCTGCTCCTTCACGCTTGTCTCTTCCTCCCTCCTTTCCACCAGCTGCCGTCCTCTTCAGCTATGCTAGAGGCTATTGATCCTAAGCAACCACAAAAAACCTGGCTTCTGCATCAAAGACAGGAGGAAAAGGTAAAAAAATATAAAAAGGAGAAAAAAAAAAGCAGCAGAAGGAAAAAGAATGGCTTCCTCTGATGATTGCCCAAGCCAAAACAAAGGAAGACTGTAGGAGCAGGTCTCCAGGCTTGCTGAAACCGAGTGCAGGTCCCTTTCTTCCCAGCTAAGCCAGGACAGCGAGTGCTGATAGGATTGGTTGTGCGCAGTAAGCAGGGTGTTGACCAAAATGGCTGACTAATGAACTGAACTGAAAATTCAGGCTCATGTGATCAGCTGCTCGGAGCATAGGGCGAGCAATTCCCAGGATGCTTCCAAGAGGCTGCTGATGCAGGGATGGCAATTAGGCTGCTCTGCCAGGGCCCATCCCCTTCTCCTCAGGCTGGGCTGCTCCGCCTGCGAGCAAGCGGAACGCACCCCGCGCAGCTCTCCACGCTCGCCCCCATC
>NW_008592441.1:3189-6449 GCF_000691845.1 Merops nubicus | reverse complement strand
TGGCGGCGCAGGAATGCAAAGCCACATTGGTATTCCTCTCACGTGCTGGATGTCACCATAGGAATTGAAGCACCACCTTTGTTTTCAGGGCAGGTGTGCAAGTCGCAGTTCACATTCCACGCACCGTGTGACCTTCCCAAAGGGCAGCTTTGAGCTGACATCCCACATACGAAAAATGTTAGGACGGATTTATCCTCACAGGGAAACAATGAGGAAAAAAAAAGATCTGGCTCTAAGCACTTCAATGGTGGAGTATTCAGCTCCTTTATGAGGCCACGTGCACACAGAAGAACAATGAGGGAGAACACCACAAACATATACATCTTTGTGACTGAATCTTACACAAACCTCACCCAAAAATCAGCACTGCTCCAGCCAGGCTGATTGAGTGGCAGCTCCCAGCAGGCAGCAAAACAGGCTTTCAGTCTCTCAAAAACAAGATGACAGAGTTGCCCTGTTCCTTCCTGGCCAGCATCATCGCTCCTATGTCCCCAACCCACTTCTGGGGGACGAGAGGTCCCAGGTCAACAAACACTCTTTATTTCCAAGGTCAATTTTTAACCAAAGCATGGGACACGGTATCACAACCCACTTCAACTATGATAGCAGACAACAATAAATGAGGTTATCTTACTTTATTCCCACATGGCTCCACTTTATTTGTGGAGAGCAGACACATAGGACCCACCTGAAATGGATGCCTAGTCTCCCACCATCTAATTCAGACAAGGCTGCCTGTCCACCAGAGCAGTATCATGACTGGAACATAAGAATTATTAACATACAGGACCTTAATTATTCTCTGTGCTTCTTCCCTAATGAAATACTCAAAAGGATGTGTGTCTTTTTCTTAGGGATGTGAAAAACAAAACCTGATCGCTTGATGCAGCATTTAGCATACAGCTTTTGGGAAAAAAGTACTCACTACGTAAAAACCTCCTGAATGTGGGGAAAAAGGTTAAGAGCTGTTATTTCTAACAGCCAAGAGGAAGCAGCCACTTTCAGTGCAAGCTTCCTGCTTGGTGCACAACATTTTGGACTCAGCAGCTCTTTGCCCCCCCATGAGACTAAAGCTAACAAAGAGCCATGCAGCCTATTAGTACAGCAGCGCAAAGGAGAATTATTTCACCAACGACAACAGTTACTATTGTTCCTTCTCCCTCAGAGAGAATGCGCTTTACAAACCGTGCTGACAGTATTTCAGCTCACAAGGTATCTATATATCCTCCCATCAATGACAACCTCCAGTTTTACTCACATTACACCGCTCTTACAACCAGTAGAAGTCACCATATCCCAACAGCTCTATGACAGAAGTTGCCCACTCTTGGTAGCCTTTTGAAAGGGTCTAAAACACCAAATAATCAAGATAAACCTTTTAGAATCAACAGAGTTCCATAAGCTATGTGCAAGCCATTAGTCAATGTGTCTAATTATCAGACAGTTTCATTTCTTTGGTTTGGAAACAATCAGAAAGACAACCAGCATTAAGTGCAACCCTGCAGCTCCCGTTTCACAACACGGGTCTTCCACCCAACCCGACACTGGCAAGTGACCCATGTACCAGGATCACAGCAGAGGTCTGCTAAAAAATTAACTAACTGTTCAACTTCGGTTGTTTTGTTGGTTTTTTTTAATGCCACTTCCTAACATGAAGAAATAAAAGAAGCCAGTCTGTCCCTTCCAGCTTAGCTTTATTTTCAAGCTCTTCTATACAATGTTCTTGCTGAAAATACACCACAGGGATATCGAAAGTACTTGAAAAATGTTTTTAGCTTTGATTCATTTCAGATTATGCCCCAACAAAGCTCTGGACACAATATACCACCTAACAGATTTTGAACAATTGCCACCTTAAAAGAAACCAACCTACCTCACCTCTGTAAAACAAAAATGACATGAAGTATGCACAGAAAGAGAAACTCTGAGGAGTTGTACTTGATTTGTTTTAAAACAAGACTGACAAGTTTGAAACCTATTTTTCAACCTGATTTGTTTTATCTTGCAAAGTTCAGGTATCTAAAGACTTAAGGACTCCTCAGCTGCTTACAGCAGGCTGTAATCTCCAGGTTCCAGTACATGGCTGGATTTATACCTATAGTATAAAAACAGAGAACCTGCCTCCCCAGTACAGCTTCCAGGGTAAGCTAAGGCATGTTTAGCTGGTCACGTCCATATGCCAGCTACAGTATTACAGGAAAATAAAAACTCTGCTCGGGAAACAAAGAAATCAACTCCAAAACCCCAAACAGGAACTATCCAGTGACTTACTGAGCTTTTAATCACCACCTTGAAAGCAGAAGACAAATCTCCCCTTATGTTCTATCCTGTGCCTCAACATTATAAAGCAACAAAGCAGCTTCTAAAGAAACAAAAGTATCAAATACTGGTATTTTCATACAGCCTTTGATAAAACGACCGTACATCTCAAGGCCAACTGATAAAGCTTCACGAGAGTTCAATGAAGAGGAGGTTGCTCACCAAGATCCACTTTCTCAATCCCAAACCAGTCAGACAGCCTTGACTGGTCTTACAAAACCCTCATACGAGCCACACTTTTGCCAAAGTGGATAGAGGCTTTGGCTAGATTACAAAACAAGGCTGTTTTTGGCAAAAATGCTTTCAAGATTGAAGAATTAGAATTTGACTGTGTTGGAATGTTAAGCCTGACCACCTAAAAGCAAAGCACTCCATCAGCCACTACTATTTAAAAGCTCAGCTGTACTGGAAAGATTTTAGTTTTCAAAAGCTGAATAAATTAGAATAATCGAAGCAATAAACCCCAAACAAATCCCAACGAACCTTTGGACTCGAGGGGCCACCTCTGGGTGTACTTTTACTTCCAGTTCCAGCAAGCAAGTCAATTCTCAATCATGAGAAGAAACCTTCCCCAACTGCAGTGTGGAGATGGCAAAGCAGTCGGGCAGCGACAGGGCAAAGCTGGCAGGTGAGATGACTGCTTCAGATGGCTGCGCTGCTTCTGGTTAGTTAAAATCACAGGAGACCACAGAGCCATGAGAGGGTCACCAGGAGTGCCCAATGGGAACCCCTGCTGAAGGGAACTGGCCAACGGCGACAGCTCAGAACCCCGCTGAGCCCTAAGACAGCTGCTGGGAGTCTCTGGAGCTACAGTGCCAGAGGTAGCTCCAAGCAAACCAGAGAAAAATTATGAAGAAATACAAGCCTTTATATCGCAGTCACTCATGAACCACAAGCAGGTTCTTGCAAGTTCTTCTAAAGCCTGTAACCTGTTTGTGGCT
>NW_008592441.1:0-3158 GCF_000691845.1 Merops nubicus | reverse complement strand
TGTGTGTTGGTGCGTGCTGTCCAAGCCCGGCCCCCCTGCCAGTCTGGTCCAGTAAGGCAACTCCCACCTTTGCAAGTGAAACAATTCTCATCTTCCTATTTTCTCCCCATGCTCCCACCCAACACGTGAAAACCTCGTACTAGCAAACCTACAGCCATGAGTTTTGCTCTCATGCCCCCTTCCTGCTTCCACTTCAGCTTTAACTCCAGATCGATGTGCCACCCAGCTACCCGTTATTCTTCTCAATAGCTTCTCCCATTGTGACAATGAGAAAAACAGCATCAGGGCTTTGCCTGCTTCAAAAGCCACCAGAGCTGCTATGCCACAAAGTGCAGGCTCACGTGCATCCAACAGCCTCTCTCCAGGGCAACCTCTTACATGGAAGGTAACCTAAAAAGATAAATCAGTAACAAAGCATCTACATTGCAGACTTTGTTCCTCCTCTCCTGCCAGCACAGGTTTGTACATTATCTCAAGTAACGGTGGCACTTTGAACTCTGGATGCTAAAAAACATGAGTGGGCAAAATAAAGTTTAACAATCTGAAAACCAGTGACACAATTTCCTAATTCCTGGAGTGTCTACCTACTGTGAAATACAGAGGTATTATTTAAGGATTCAGTGAACTCCTACACCTGGGGGTACAATTAAAAAAGAGGGAGGAAAAGTCTACTTGAAGTATCATGCATGATAGCTGGTAGGCTTTCAGCAGGAGGAAGGAATCATTTGAGTTTGGGTTTTTTTGTTTGGGACTTGTTTTGTTTTTTCAAGACAGCATAATCAAGTTGCTTCTACTGTATTTAAAAAGTATTATATGGTTTACTGCAGCTCAGCATATTGAAGTAAATCATATTGTTCCTTCTGTCTGGAACCACCTGTACCACAGAAGCAGGTGCTGCTGGCATGAAAAGCTTTTGCAGCCTCCTTCACTGAGCAGCTCACAAACAGCAAACACACTTTTCAGATTTTCAGATGTAAAATTAAACTTCTGCACAGCTCCCTTCAATCCTGTCTCAAGAGAACGGTTCAGTGATTGCATCATAAGAGAAAAAAGGACTACTTTAAATAAACCTTCAAAATATTCTGAAACATTGACTCCTCAGTATATTGGTCACTACCTCCACTGTAACACATAAATGTCCACGCTGAGTAATTATTTTGGTTAGTACTCATGGCAATGCAGCTTTCAGGTATGGAAGGGAAGAACTTATGATTCAGCAGCAAACACCCTTCACTTCAATCACTTCCTTCAGTTTCCAACCACATAGAGAGGGATTACTATTCATAGAGTATATCGCATTTCTGGTTTTAATAGATGCACAAGATGCAAAACCAGCCTTCTTCACGCTCCTCAGTTTATCCTACCTCTAAAAATAACTCCAGCACTGAAGAATCAAGGGAGGCACACATGAACAACCACTTCAGGTACTACTGCAGTACAAGAAGCAGATCAAGAATGGTTGATGCTGAGCTGTTCCGGGTTATGGCCACCTGAATTCAGGATACCTGAGAAAATCCTGTGAAACGAGGGTCCACTGGCCACCATTTGGTCTCCCCAGCAACACCAACACAGACATGACAATCTTTACAAACCTGAGCACAATTAACCCCACTGCACAGACTACCAGTCATTTAGAGAAGATGTAAGAAGCGATGACACGTAAAAGGCCACAGACCACAGGTAGCCAGGACCAAGTCTAGTATTCCAAAACACAACATCCTTTCCGCTCCAGAGAAGTTCTACCCACAGCTGTAATGACCCCAAAGCAGCAAATGAACAAGCAGGACCCAGCAGCAGAATCCACTGCTCCTGCCGCTCAGTGATGAACAAATGAAAGCTGCTTTTACACGCAGGAGAACTGGGGAAAAAAAACACACACCAAAAAAAAAAAAAAAAAAAAACAAACACACACCACACCAACGGATGATGTAAGAAATCAATTTACGGTCAGAGTTTGCCCCAGGAGAAACAGAGTCCAAGACACCATGCAAATAGATTATTGTTCCTGTTTCCTTCAGAAGCTGCTGTCACTGCTCCAGTCACTCAGTTTGAGCAGGCTCTGACCAACAATACCACCCAGGCAGCTCTGACCTCTGAGACTGCAAAGAAAGGTACTTTCACATACACTTTATAAGGCTCTCCCACAGAGTGAGGTTAACAGGAGAAATAAAGCATTGCTCAAACCAATTTTTTACACTAACTCCTTGTGAACAAATGTGGTCGCTCATCTTCTCACAACAAGGTTTGAACTGTAAAAGCATAATCACTAAGATGAAATGTTTTCATTAAAAGGCTTTTCTGTCAGAAATAGCTCAGTCCCTTGCACACACATCATAGGACTACACTGAGTAAAGATTTCCTGATTAAGGGGGGAAAAAAAAGATAGTAAAGTTAAGGTTATGACAGGAAGCTATCAGTTTAAACAACAACTGATCAGGGAGGGAGTTTTGGACTGTGCACAGAAGTTTGCAAAGACAGCCCTTGGTGCAGTTCAAAACAGTTAGGTCATTTCACCTGCTCTTGGCATTACAGAAACTGACCTCTTACCTCACTGCTTACAGCTCTGCAGAGTAATGGCTTAAATAAAGTCCATTAGCTTCAAAGGGAGGAGATATAAAAAAAAAAAAGAAGAAATAGAAAAGATACCCGCACTAAAATAATCAGCTCCTGTTCAAGTGAAAACTCCCTTGGGATGGAGGCAGAAGGAGACAAAGCAAAAGCAAAAAGCTTGGTTGCCCATACCCTGGCTCAGGCCCAGATGAAGCTCCTGGCTCTTTCCAAGATGGATGGAGAAGGAAAGATCTCTTCAGTAGGCACTTATACAGTTCTGGTTTTGTTTGTTTTTAAAACACGTGCAACTACTTCACAGTAATGCAGCTCACCCAAATACACCACAAGAACGTTACAAAGAATGTTATAAAGTAGAAAAATCACGTGCCACCCAACAAGCCCTACACAGAAACACACACAGCAACACACTAGAACCTCGTTGAGGATCCAGCACTCAACGCCCTCGCCTTCAGTTTCTTTTCCGGGTGTTTCCCGCCCGCTAATGACACCCCAAGTCAAGGGCAGTTTGTGGGATTTCGAAGGGCGGCACAAGCCCTTCCCGGGGGGCAGCTCAGGGAAGGAGAGAGGTCTCCGCAGCAGCAGTCCAG
>NW_008592440.1:303-566 GCF_000691845.1 Merops nubicus | reverse complement strand
CCCTCCCGGGCCCGTCGCTGCCGCCTTTGGGGTGTGGCCGGGGCTGTTTCTCGGGTTCAGCTGTTGGCTGAGAGGTGTTGAGAAACCTGCAGGATCCAAACGAGCCTTGTTCTTCCCTTCCATCCTCAGTGGTTTTATCTCCTCGCACCTTCTTAAACGCCTTCCACGTAAACCTGGCTTCCCATCCCCTCTGTTGCCCAGAAAGTGCCCCCATGGCAGCCTGCCCCGGCCCCCCTCTCCCCACACTTTGTCCCTGTAGACTG
>NW_008592440.1:0-210 GCF_000691845.1 Merops nubicus | reverse complement strand
CCCAAGCTGTGAGCCCCCGGCTGCCTCTGGGGCAGGAGGGACCCCTCACTCCAAGGGTGCCCGTGCTGCAGGTGCAGACCCAGAGGGACCTGCTGGCCCCACATCTCCCCATCCTGGGCGGGCAGGGGCTCCCCACGAGCTCTCGGCTTTGACACGTCCCCTTTTTTTTCCCCCTTTTCCTTGCTCTGCAGGCTGCAAAATCAAAGCCCT
>NW_008592439.1:0-9851 GCF_000691845.1 Merops nubicus | reverse complement strand
GGCCGCATCCCTACCCCTGCTGTTACTTGTCCACAGAAGCAATTAATGCATCTAGCATCGTGCAGCTCGTCTAGGGCAGCCCATTGACAAGAACAATCAAAAACTCCCTTCACTAGTCAGGTTCAGCGTGAAATGTTGTCTTTTTTTTACAAGAGCTAAAGATTCCTAGGAAAATGGCAGGAAATGCACCGAATTTCATTGTGTGTTTTCCCACACACACACCCCCCGCACATGCCAGTTAAAGTGCAACCGATCTCATTTTTATGTTAATGAGATGAGAAACCCTTTTACCCCTCATCTTTTATTAATAATTTGCTAGATGTCGTTATTTGGGTGCTCTGAGTTAGTGAGCATATTCAGGGAAAGTTCATACCAACTTTGTGATCATGTACTCTATAAAAAAAACAGATCAAATGGAAAATGTCTGAACAAACAACATCTCTGTATGGAATAGGCTAAAATCAGGAAACTTGTATGTAAATTTTATAAATCATCTGTTTCTTTGAGGTTCTCTCTTCATGTAATTGTGTTCATGTTGACTTAGCCTGCATTAAACTGTTCTAAGTTTTGCACAATATTTTTCGTCTAAGGACTCTTCAGTTAATTACCATTCATTTGATCACTGTGGAAGACGAAGGGTAAGGTACAGAAACTTCCATATAACCATTCAGACAAGAAAACAAGCCTCTGGTTTTTTGGCCTTACTGTAACACAATTCTTATTCTTTACACCCTCACGTTTGTATTCCTTGGCTTGTCGATAAAAAGTGGCTTACAATGTGGATCTTTATCCACACAGAGCTTTCCAGGGTATGTTGTTTTGTTTTGTTTTGTTTTGTTTTGTTTTGTTTTTCCTATAGCACTCACCCCTTTCTAAAACATACTTTGAACTGGTGGTTCTGAAACGAAATATTAAAAAGTTATAATTTCTTTCTTTTAATTCTAAAAAATTTGTTACAGTGAAGTCATTCAACAGGTGTTATGACTCTGACCCTTACTGTGCTGTCCCCTGCCTCACAGGACACAGGGCTCTGCTCTGATACAGATCAGCCGTGCCTCAGACACTGAGGGAATTGAGTTGTGAGAAAGTCAGTCTGCAACTTTACTTCTCTTTCCTTGCAGGACTCTGCAGCCTGAGGTGGGATCGTTCAGATTGGGATGACTCAAGGATTCAACTTGGAAACATCACGGAAAAACATCAATGTGATAATGTTGATGGGGGAACAGTAAACAACTTTACCTGACTCTAAATCTTCCGCACAACACAGTAAACTTAACGGGTTCTCAACTTTGCTTATTACTAACTAAATTTTTTAGAAGGTTGTTGAACAAATCCTCCAAGAACAGCTGGAAGAATGCAGCTTTCTGATTTCCAAGCAGCATACTGGACATCAGGTGGCACTGTTTCACCACCAGCAACTCAAACTGAGGCAACGCGGCATTTGTCTAGTATAATACACTGGATTTCAAGTTGTACTTAATTCTTAATCCTTCCTATATGTGAACATTAAATCAATTTACCTGCCTTTCATCTTTATATGTTGTCACAAGTTGAAATGGTTTTTAACATGTAATGAAAAAGACCTGAGTTTGAAAGACCTAGGATTCTTACAAAATCTTATTTTTGGGAAAAAAAAAAAAAATCCATAAATGCACTGGAATTCAGTTATAGGTGACGTGTAGCTACATAGCTATCCAGGAGCTGGTGCAAAAAGGCAGCTGCAGAGCAGTTTGTTTCCTTTAAACAGAAAAAGAACTTACAGTTTTTCAGCGATTGCATTGCATATGGCTAAGTTAAGAAGCATTACTGAAGAAAAAAACAGGGCTAGTACTTTAATAAATTATATTTAGGTCATACATGCTTTTTTTAAAAAAATAAAATCTTTTTGTATTTGTGAGGTTGAAAAACCTTTGGTCTCTGATATCCTTTCCAGTGAATGTTTTCTCATTGTTTAAGAAAGATAAAGTTGCATAGGAAGAACAGTTGGTATTTCTTTTCAAAGTCATGAAGAACTACCACTGGTTCTTCTAAATGCAGATGATTGTTCATAGTAAACTGTATTTGTCAGTTATAGACTCCTACTTATTGCAGAGTGTAAAATAGAGGGGGGAGGGGAAAGAAAGTCTCCCTTCTCTGCTGAGACAACTCCTGACCTTGCCCAGGGGGATCCAGCCTCTCAAACATGTTCTAGGTAAAATGCACACAGGGTGAGAGCTCAGTTCCTAAAGACCATAACAAAACTGAAGCATTCATCTAAAAAGCAACCTTTGGACATGCGGTTAACTCTTTCAGAATAAAGGGTGTAGCAAGCCACACAAGTTTCAGTAAATTAAAAAGGAACAGATAATCCACCTGAACCCACATCTATCACCACAAACCTTTTTTAACGTGGGAAGAGAGAGTAGGGATTTAGATGAGTTGTGTGAAACATCATGACGGCATCGTGGTGCCTGGGCTAGGAGTCAGCACAACTGACTGAACGTGGCTCCTGGAGGTAGCAAGTAAGGGTACTGGAATGGTGCCTTCCAGCTAAGTCCTTGCTTTAAAAATGTGACAGTATAAGTAGAACTACAAATGGCCCAGTGGCACTTCTTGTATGTCACTGATGGATGAATGGACAGGAAAATTGTTTTCAGCATGGTTTACTTGAAAGGAACTTGTAAGCATACAGCAGGGTTTGCTGATACATAAGCCCAAGAGCAGCTGTAGTTAGAAGAAAAAAAGTCATTTGCAAATTGGGTAGTGAAGAAGTGGTGCACTGACTGGGCTAATACAGCAAATGGTAAAAGAATGCGAGGGCTGCCAGCAATCATGGAGCATGTTTCAACACGCCGCTTCTGCATACTTCAGAGCAGCCAAGGACTCTGCAGCAGTAAATCCCACAAAGGACTGGGGACATGTATTTGAACTTGCTGTTCATTTCTCCTGCAAATAGACTGACAGGTCCTGTGCAAACTTTTCTGATTCAAGGCAGACAGAGTAAGCCTTCAGGAGTTATTTTCAAGGACTGGCACTTCTGAGTCTGTTGCAAATGAAACAAAGTGGTCATATGTTCCAAGTTCCAAATAAAGGGCTGAGAGAGACTATGTTAGCTCTTCACCAACTCGTCACAAAATGGGAAGTGATGAATGATGTACCTCTCAACATCAGCAACTCGAAACTCCGAGAGCATAGTTTATGTTTTACAATATGTTACATTTTATCCCTTTAGGTAAAGGAGGCGAACTCTACAACACCCTTTTAAGTGTTTTGTTTTGTTTTGTTTTTTACTTTTCTGACATCATCCACCATATTCTAACTTTTTAAAGCCACTAGAGACAGTATTATACATTGGCAGCTATTTAATAACCACGGTTATTAGCGACCCAGTTGTGGCGGGTGCTGTTTGCTCAGGCTGTGTCTCGGGAAGCGCACGGGCAGACAGGACTCCGGATCCCACCGCGCCCCCGGAGCCGTTTGTTCCAGCTGCCCGGGGCACCCCGGGGCCGGGGCCAGGAGCAGGTGGTGCCAGCCCAGCCCCGGTGTTTTCCTCCTCTTCCTGAAACAAGCAGCAAACCCTGGACTTCAAAAATCTTCACAATGACAAACTGAACCTATAAAACTTGAAGAATTTTACTCAGCAGAAAATTTTTATAAGATCATGTTCTCCAAAAACATTCCATTCACATGTAGTGAGTAACACAATGCGTAGTCTCACTGGTGTAATATATACGCACACATTAGTACACAAAACCATGAAAGACCTAAGCAACTTACTATAAAGGAAATACATTTTTTAATCTAGGGAGATCAGAAGTAGAAAACTTTACTGCTTTCAAAATAATGTCCTAAATATTTTTTCCTGAAGGTGAGTTCAGCATTTCTTAAAACAACAGCCATTTGAGTGGATGAAGAATAGGGGAGAGCCTTCAAACTTGGAGCCAGCTGGCTTAGGATTCTATAACTGGGCAAAATGGGTAAATTGCATCAAATCTTTCTCATCCCGTTCTCCAATTCAAAAGTTTAGATTTACCTCTCAGTGTACTGGTCACATAATTCAGATCACAAACCCTTTCTAACACAAGGTATCTATTTATTCTCTGTTTTTACACTGCTGAACATAATTGAATCTTTGTCCATGACCACATGAAACAGCACTTATGAAACAACAGTAGCAGTTAAGAAAGGACAACTTCTCTATTGTTAAGAGCCTTATTTTAAATGGCAGGGCATTCAGAAGACTCAGCCCATGGAAGGATTAATCAAGAGTAATGTATATATAATTTTTGAAAGAAGGGGAAATTTTCATACACAAATAGTTTGGCTCCTATTCCCTCATACTGCTATAGAAAGGAACAGCATCAAGTTCCATAGTGGGAAGGTAGAACTTCAAAGTCAACCCTTTGGAGACTAAAACCAGGCAAGTTAAAATGTGAGATGGAAAGAGTTGGGAATTTTTTCCAACCCCATCCAATGGCCCAGGCTCCACATGGTTAAATTAGAGTTCCCACAGTTTGTTAAGCACTGAATGCCCCTCCCAAGAAGCAAAGGGGTCTATAATTACTCAAAGGCAGGTCAAAAAGCTTTCTTGTTTCTCTGAATTCCATAATCACAAGTTGTAAAAGTTCTCTCACTCAGAGGTTGAAGCAATAAAATGACTAGTACAAGGGCTGTAAATTAAAGTGCAAAGAGAAAAAGATGAACTTTGGTAACAGCTATTGCTAACTGAAAAAATAAGAGAATTCATGAGCTAGGAAAGTAGTCCCAACACAAAAGCAATTTATTTCAGTGATTTTAAAAAAAAAAAAAAAAAAAAAAAAAAAAAGGGAAAAGAAGCATTCTGTGAGCTACAGAACAGGTAGTTCTGTTAACCCCAGTCTCTGCCACCCACTGTGTTATGCTGAATGGTGTTTGTGGGATGAGATTTTCCTCCTCAGCTCATGGGTGTATTTATTCACCTGTGCTTGGGGTATGACTACACACACATTAGAGTGAGGCAAGAGTGGGTGGGGATTTCCAGCCTGTTAGCTGCTCCATGGAAACTGCCCGTGTGCGTGCTGTGACGCTGTTTACACTGAGGAATAAATGTCTTCTGCTTGCTGCTGGGTACAGCTCTGTCCATAGGTCGTTACTGTGGGTTACCTGATAGACTGTAAACCCACACCCTAGCTTGCCTTGTAGCGACCTGTACATACAGACAAGTCCGACACAAGCAAATTCAACAGCAGACACCTCCAGGTTGTGGGAAAAGCTCTTAATAACACCATGCCGAGAGACAGGACAACTACATGTCTGCATAACCACCTGCTTTGGTTCTGCCTACACCACAGAGATGTTGTCATGCCATAAAACATGATAAAAACTTTTTAGGACTCCTGCAAACATTTTTTTAACAACTGTATTGACAAAGTTTCATGTGTACCTTCTTTCACAAAGAATGGATAAAAGGCAAAAAAAAAATCTTAGATGCCAGAATTGAAACTGGTTTAGTGTAAATGGAGCTTCTCTTACTACAACTCGCCATCTCATGTTTCCCTCTGAGCCCTCTCCAAACCCTGCTAAACCAGTGACTGTTCTGAGGGATTGGGCACAGTATGAAATGAGCAGGCTTGCCTCTGCTACAAAGTAGCCTGGGTAAAGAGCTATTAAACTTTTCTACATCTAATGCTGTGCATTTTGAGCAGCTTTGAATGCTGACAACAGATGTTCCAAAACATATTGTCGGGATAAGAGCCATGGAAGATGTATTTTCAGGTAAGGAAAGCCAAGGATGACAAGCCTGTTACCGACCCCACCCACCGGTGTTAAGACTAAGCCCTGACAGAGAGGTGAGGATGCCACAACGTATCAGACAGGTTGGTTTCTATAATCCTCAAAGACACAAATAGAACACATATGAATTGCAAGAGCATTTCTCTCCTGTGGCTACACCCTGTCTAGTTTTATGAACCTCTGAACCAACAGTCCTTTCTTTACCTCTTAGTAGGTACTCTTACTTTCAGTCAGAGGTCTCCAGCCTGACAGAGAATGAAGCCGTGGGCTTCTGAAGCAGACGACAGCTTTATGAGTGCTGCCACTGCCTCCAAACTAAGTTCTGTCTCCAAGGGGTATGACAATTTCAGCAAAATACACAAACATAGTTATGTTTATAAACTGTGTTATTATAAAAAAAAAAAGTCAAAATCTAGAAACATGCCAAAGGTAAACAAAACATGTAAACTAGCTTTGTAACAGTATTCAGGAGTAGTTAAACGCTCAGTTGAGAGGAAAGACACATGACTGCTCATTTATTTTCTTATTTACTCTGTATTTGACCAGCTCCATATGGCCAAAACATTCAAGTTCTCCGTGACTCCCAATGTTCTCGTTATTCAATATATTCAGTATGACAATATTCACCTGTTATATGGTGAGCTTCAAACCTGCAGGAAAAATTAAATATGCAGAAACAGCAGTTTTGTGGCACTTTGCCAAGCAGCAGAACACAGTGATTTGTGAAGGCATGGAGTCTTCAGAACCACATCATAGAGAAGACACAGGGTAGGATGTCCCAACATTGTCCTCTCCCTGCAGTCCTTCCAAGGCTTCATTCTAGGCAGATAGCATGGTCCACAAGAAGAGTTGAGCACAAACACTCTAAAACTGTCCTAATAAAAAGTTCCTGAGCAAGGCTATAATAACATATTTAGTAATGTCTACCACCCAAAAAAGTACCATTAGTATTTTTGGCCATAAGATTGGGTTTGACTGTTTATAACTTTCTCAGCCTTAACCAGTTAAATCATCATGAATTTTCAGAAGTTGTTAATTTTCTTGAGAAACCACTTGTAAGACTGTTTTGCAGTTTGGGATAATACACGGCCTATTTTCTAGGGACGAGATTTTGGTTATCTTCAGAAGGATACACCCGAAACCAATCAGGTGTGCAGCCTCTGAAGAATCTGTTAGAGATAGATTGCCAAATAGTCCAATGGCACTGATCACACTGTCTCCACTCATCTCTGATCTGCTGACCAGAGTTTGTGTCACCGCCCCACCTTGCATCGTTTCCTGATACTTCAGGAGTGACTCACATCCTTGCAACTTTCCCTGAAAGCAGATTTTGTCCCTTTCCACTGCCTGGGGAGTATCACAAAGCCCACTTACCCCATTCCTGGGGAAGACCTGGAAATGACCTTGTAAAGACCTAAGGCCAGATCCCAGTATCACACCAGTTCTTATTGACTTCAGAAATAGCTGGATTTATCTCCTCAGATCTGATTCACAGTTCACTGAAGTCAACAGAAAATTTCCCACTGGCGTCAGCAGCTCTTGAGTACTTCAGAGAACTGAACTTTATTCCTTAAACAGATCTGGAGCAGATGAGAATTACAGAGCAAAAGCTGAAAAATAAGGCTCCCATGAGTTTTCCTAGTGTAGGTTCACATATTCCGCAGGGCTTCGTGACCAAAACAGTTTTATTCTTTTTTAGATATGATGTGCTTGTATCATTTAAATTATAATTTGTCTACGCTGTAATTATGCTTTAATAAGTGTGAACCACAACTAGCCTACACTGCACTGCCTAATCAGCATTCAGTTATTTGATAAGAGGAGGTATCTTCAACAGTTGATAAAACGACCCTGTTTACAACCAATAAGCAAGGCCTTACCTTTAGAGCTGTATGAGGAGGAAAGTTGGTATAGAATAGTCATTGAATTAGGTCACATATTCCAGCACAGAGTTATACGTTTCACCACCAAAGGTACAAAGACTACACTGCCTTCCAACCCCCTAGGCACCAAGGTATCTGTGTGATCAAGCTACTTCAGTACTTGAGCCAGTTTATCTCTTTAACTATATGACTGCTCCAAGGGCTTTGATTCTACAGAGAAGCACCCCCAAAATAACCTGGAAAGAGGGCGAGATGAACGCTGTTGTGACTGGTCCCTCACTTCCTTTGCTTTGCTGGGGAATGACATTGCGTAGAACAACTCTCTCTGGTTCCGAAATACTGAGCCACATTTAAACAATCATTTCTTCATATTTGGAAATCTGGGGAAATTACAGCAAATGAGCTCTCCATTAGCTCCTGCAAATTTGAGCCAAATCAAATGCTGTACTACAAAAAGCAACCCAATGTACCTATCTTTGCACCACAGTTATGTGTGGCTTCCTATAGGTGAGAACTAACAGTCCAGGGAAAACATCATGTGTCATGCCAAAAAGCCAAAACTTTCACATTGCAGGAGGTTTCTTTAGTCCACACAAATACCCTAAAACCATTCAACCCTTAGACACTAAAGGTTACAGCTATTTTTCTTTATAATGGCAGTAAAGACCTGGTATTTGGAAGTGACTGAATCAGTAGTAGCTACTGTGAGGTTTCAAGCCTGCAGACTAAGGCTCAGAGTTTTAGAACTAGGCACAGAGGTTTACACAGAAAAATGGCCAGGAGAAGGACAATTAGCGTATACACAGCATGGACTGTTCTGTTCATCTACATTTACATTTTTTTATGAAAAATAAGCCAAAACCCTATCATAAAATTTACTGTTCCTTATTATCAAGGTTTACATAGTTCAGCTTGGTGCTTTGATAATGACAGAGTCACTCCTGTACAAACCAGTACATTTACAAAGAAAATGAGCTTTACAATAAGGCAAACATTTCTGAGCCTATTGATCCCATTCATCTCTCTGGAGACTGACATAATTTGACAGCAGCCACATAAGAAGTCCCTGTCTGAGACTTTAAAGGCATCCCGAGTCCCCAGTTTTCACATAGCTAAGACCATGCTCTTATTTTGAGTCTTTGACAAGTGTATGGGAAGAGTACGAAGAAGCCACACAAACTGCAAGAAGCAGCAAGATGAATGCTGCCAAAGTCTCATTTGGGCTGCACCAGGAGGAGACCAGGAGGTCATTTAACTCAGACCCTGAGACAGCATCTACTCAACTTCACAAGGACACTGTAGACAACAGTAAATACAAAACCACAGGCACGGCACTAACAGCTTTGCACAGAGACATAACCACAAAGGTACCTAACCTGCGCTTACATTGCAGAAGGTTTCCAAGTTTCATTAACCAAGGGCTGCGCGTACAGAGGCAGCAACATGTTTTTATTGTACAGCGACTGTGAACATGGCAAGAGGAAGTTTCAAGTCTTTGGAAATGCTGCTGATTTCTCATAAATGCAAGAGGAGACTAACAGGGATGTCATTCTGGTTTGCTCCTCTACTAAAAACCTGTTTTTCGAGGACATTAATATGTCTTTCAGAACAATCTATGCATATTTTTTTACCTGAATTAATAAACTCAAAGCTTTAGAAAATATGTTCAGTGTACCATATCTATTTTTTGTCTTCAATTTTGGCATTGCTTTTACACTTCGGAAAGCCATGTTAAAACTTGCAGCAGGCTTTCCTACATTTCCTCCTTGGCTACCTTGCAGGGAGGGCTCCAGTAGTACTACCTGCTGGTTTATAGGTTCCCACAAAGCTCAGCTGCTCAGAGACAAAGCACCAAAGACTACATTCTTCTGAAAAAGAAAGTGTGGGTACCAGAGCACCAGAAGCGACCCTCTTTAGAGCAATCCACTGTATATTTTAAGAAGAAACAACAAACCCAAAAGCACACAACTAGCAGAAAGACACTTACAAAACAGCTTATTCTATATAGCTAGATATTCTGGTTTTAAGTTAACCAAGGGATTATCAGGATTTATTTTAAACACTAAGTCCTCACGAAGTAGTTCAAAAAGCAGTACTGCGTGAGAACAAAACTAGCTATACAGTATGAATATTTATTACCGGCTCTCCGCTTGCCGAGAGCAGACTGCGAGCGCGTTCCGTGCCCGCTCACCTGCGGAGGGGAAGAGAAAACACCGC
>NW_008592438.1:1137-1420 GCF_000691845.1 Merops nubicus | reverse complement strand
AGCCTGGGGAGGGTGGGGGGTGGGATGGGGGCTCTGTGGGGCTCCTGCCCCTGCTCCTGCCCCTCTCCATCCACAGCAGCGAGAAGCCAAGTTCTACGAGAAAATCCTGAAGGTGCTGCGGCCCAGCCCGGACTACTTCGCAGTGGGCTACTATGGGCAAGGCTTCCCCACCTTCCTGCGGGTGAGGGGCTCTGGCCGCAGCGAGCCGGCAGCTAGCACACCCTGGCACCAGCACCAGCCTCCGCAGCGTGCCAGGATGGGCTGACACCCTCCTCCCCCCCAG
>NW_008592438.1:614-921 GCF_000691845.1 Merops nubicus | reverse complement strand
GAGAAGCTGCAGAGCACATCTCCACCTGGCCAGGACATCACCGGCTCCCCGGGCCAGTGTATCCTGCGAGCGTGGGGACAGGACTGGGAGGGTGGCTCGCTCCCTGTGCCGTCACTCCCTGTGCCGTTGCTCCCCGTGCCTTTTTTCCCCGTGCCATTTCTCCTTGTTGCCATCACTCCCTGCGCCACCACTCCCGGTGCCACTGCTCCCTGCGCAGGTCCCACGGCACCTCCCCACACACCCTGGGGCTATCATGCTCTGAGTCCTGGACCACTCTCCATGGGAGCAGCAGTCCAACGTGGTATGT
>NW_008592438.1:297-591 GCF_000691845.1 Merops nubicus | reverse complement strand
GCAGCCGGTGGAGGCAGCCAAGGTGCGGTGCAAGGACCGGACCATCCCGGAGCAGATCACCAAGTGAGTGCTCTGGGGTGCACCCGCTCCGCTCCCACGGGGAGGGACGCAGCAGGGACACCCCTCCTGTGCTCTGCCCCTTCCCTCCACTGTAGCTTCTATAAAGCCAACCACGTAGAGAAGTTCAGCTACTCGCGGCCCTTCAGGAAAGGCCCGAAGGATCCGGATAATGAATTTGCGGTGAGTGCTGGTGGGGGCTGCTGGGCCCCCAGGCTGGAAGGGACAGGGAGGGCT
>NW_008592438.1:0-209 GCF_000691845.1 Merops nubicus | reverse complement strand
CCCCCTGCCCCACGGGGCAGCCGGGGGTGTCCCAGGGTGATGGGGAGGAGGGCGGCAGGATGAGCACTGCCCTCCACACAGACCATGTGGATCGAAAGGACAACCTTCGTCACAGCCTACCCCCTGCCAGGCATCCTGCGCTGGTTCGCCGTGACCTCCACCACCACGGTGAGGAGGAGGCGTGGGGGGACTGGGGGCCTCTCTGGGCA
>NW_008592437.1:0-1630 GCF_000691845.1 Merops nubicus | reverse complement strand
CCCCCTGCCACAGCCCGCAGCCACCAGTGCCTGCAGGCAGCTCTCTGAACCCGCGGGGGGACAAGGGGGAGACCCCACTCCCAAACTCATCGCCCCCACCTCCCCATCTGCACCCCAACCCCCCTGCAGACAAGCTGGGGACAACCACCGGGCACAAGCCTGGCTTGAGAGGGGACAACCCCAAGGCCTGGGGACAAGTGGGGTGACCCACAAGGGTACCCAGCTCAGCGTGGGGATGCTCAGGGGGGAATGGGCACCCATGGGAGCCTGGCAGGGCCGGGGTGTGGGTGCCCATCCACAGGGCCCCTGCTGCAAGGCGCCTGGCTCTGCTCCTCATCCTCGCTCCCAGCCCTGCCGAGGGCTCCATGCCAGACTGATATATATATTTTATGATAACTATAGAGATGCACTTCAAACCTGACAAAGGACTTTGACAGTTTTAAGCATCTCTTTGATTAATACACGACCTTTTAATGCTTCGGATTCAATTAATAAATCTTTTACACTCTCGCCCATTCCGCTTGCGAGAGGGAACGTTATTTTTCGCACGACCTCCTCCTCTCCCCGTCCCTGCCAGACGTCTGACCCGTCCCTCTGTCCCAGGGAGCACGCAGGTGGAGCAGCACGCAGCCCTGCAACATTCAAAGCCCTGCAAGGCGAGAAGGGAAGGGAGGGATCCTCCTCGGGTTAGGGTTTTTTTTTTTTTTGCACCGTCCCTAAAAATAGCAAGAAAATTCAAAGCTGACATTCAGGGCGAGGGGACGAGGAAGCTTGCAAAGTTGCTCACTCAGCCACCAGCAATTGCAGCGATCCTGTCTGCGTGTGCAGATTCCTCTGCTGACCGGGCTGGAGCCCAGGCCTCCTCTCCACGCCGCTTCCAGGAGTGATGGAAACTGGGTCCCCCATCTTTCTGTGGGGTGCACAGAGCCTGGGAGGTCCCCGATCCACGCCCCCGGGGATGGAGCTGGTGGCTTTCCGGTTGTGATAGGTCCCAGTTGAAAGATAACTCAGTTTGAGCTCAGCTCATCCCAGCCTGATGGTGAAGCCGGGGTGTGCAGCGTGTATTCTGAGCGTGGATTTACTCCCTGCTGCCTGTTGATCCAGAAACGAGCCTCAAACCCCAACCTGCAGCAGGCAGGCGAGGCTGTGAAGCCAGGTGCTGTGTCTCTCCCTGCACCCATGTGTTATATTTCATCGATGACTCACGTGTTATTAGCAGCCAAGCAATATTCCCAATTCCCTGGAGTTAACCCTTCTCTCGTCACTCACAAAAACACAATGTCATAACAAACATCACGGGTATTATCTGCTTTAATTATATTGTATCTACCCGGCTCCACCAGCATTAACATCGGCGGAGGCTCGGAGGGAAAGGTGCTGAGGAGATGCTCCACGATGCCTTGGGGTCCTCAGGGAGTTGGTTTTTGGGGGGAGGAGGGTTGTTGAGGGGCATCTTTGTGTTGTCCCAAGGGGATTGGGTCACCACTTAATTGCTCTTGCCATCCCCTCTGGGACCTGGCCAAGAGAACGTGGAGGAGCAGGGTGTTACCAAACAGCAGGGAAGTTTCCAGGCCTGGAAAATTAATTAAAAAAGGGTTGTCCTCGCTCTATCAACCTCCGGGGAGGGGCG
>NW_008592436.1:0-6013 GCF_000691845.1 Merops nubicus | reverse complement strand
GTTCTTCACCATGAGAGTGATGAGACCTGGAAACTAAGTACTCAAACTTGAAAATCTTTGCTGGCTTGAACATTATCTGTAGCAGGTGAGAACTGAAAATGAAGCAGTAGTGGGAGAAGGGGACAGGTGTAGTTCTAGGAAAGATCTCTGATATAAAGTTGTGTAGTATAGTGCATGTTGCTGAACAGTTACAACTCTGAGATTACAAAAGCAGTTCCCTTGCCACATGAGCATTAGGTTTTGTTTTTCCGGTATATGAATTGAAGTTCAACAGAGGACTGACACTTAAGCCTTTAACTTTAGCACTGTAATTCGGGAGCAGCTGAACAGTTATGACACCAGAATCTGTCACAGCAAATATTATTGCAGGGAACTTAGTATGATTTTTGTGGTGATTTGTGTTGTCTTTCTGCCACATCTTTTTTTCCAGGTGTTTAATGCATAATGCGGTTCTGAGTCTGTGATTTGAAGTATAGAATGTAACTTATACAAACATGTAATTCTGAGCAAAAAGAAAACTGGATGAAACGGACTGTTAATGAAAATGTGTATATAGTGTAAATATTAGCCTCTGCAGTTGCTTTCTTATAAGAGTACATCTCTGATCTAGACTGGAGTGACTGATACCCTTGTCACTTATTCAGTGTTACTGGTAAGGGCTAGAATTTAAATTTGTGGTTGTCCATTCCCAGCTAGTGTTCCCTCTTCACATGTCTGATCAGCATGAATAGATCCTGTGCAGTGTAGTAATTTTTCCCCAGAGATATGACTTTCTTCAATTTGGACATAGATTGATTACTCATTCAGGACTGAAAACAAGATGAGGCTCGGTCACTGAGGTGTTGCTGTTATACTGTTGCAGATGCATTACTGAATCCACAGGGAGATCAAGTGACATGCCCATGCTCATGTGATGAGGCAACTTTAGATTTGGAATTATCCAACTTAATATCCCTTTTTATTTATGAAGGTATTTAGGGTTTTATATCAGTTTGACCATGTAATCTGTCTCTTGGATGCTCAGAAATTGATTTAAGTAGCAGAATAGTGTGCAGGCTTCAGCCGTACTGTGCCTTGTGATATTGGGTCTCCAAGAAGACAAGCTTAAAAGCTGTTAGGACTAAATCTGACAGCTCTTTAATCATAAGCAGAAGAGGTGGTCACTTTTTAATTTAAACATTTAAGACTCTTTCAAGCTAACATTTTTGTTTCAATATACATGGTTAATGGATTTGACTTTGTAGTGGGACTTCTGCAGTGTCCTGCACAATGCTCTCCTGTTTTGATGCTTCAAAATTTCCTGGAAATGAACAGGAAGAGCCAGATCATGATTGGATAAGTGTTCTTTCTATGCTTCTGCTGTGATGTCTTGTTTCATAGTGCTTGGTCATAGCCTTTTGAGACTTACTTTAGGGAAGGCAGATTTTACTTCCATTCATCCAAAATGGGTAGAGACTAAGTGACTCACAATAGCAGAGCTGGGAATAACTAAGAGCTAGACTTCATAATACCAGTTGTTTGTGTGATGATGCAGTTGTAACCATTTCCGTAATTTGTATTTCATTGAGAATGTTATATTTCCATGATACCAATTTGAGGTTGGTCTGAAAATATTGTCAAACTTTCTGAAGTAAAAGGAAGCAACTTAACATGATAGCCAGGTAAGATTAAGACAGTACTGTTCTCTTATACTGTGGCTTTCTCATCAGATGGTAATCTGACTCCTCAGTTTACTCTCCCAGTTCTTGCTCTCTGGGAATGCCAACTCTAGCTAGAGAGAGAGCTCCAAGTAACCTGACAAAAGCCAAATTTTAGAGAAAAAGCATGATAAAAAGTAGGTCAGGAAGCTGTCTTCTAATTCCATGTACTTGTGGTTGGAAATAAAATGTAAGATAACGGGGGGTTTAGAGGCTGTATCCTAATGAAGTAAGCTGGATGAAATGCTGGTAGCCTGAGGCCTCATTATGTTTAATAAGATGTCTTTTGGAAATTCATTATGGTAAGGAGTGGGCTTGTAGATAGTATTGCCCATGAGCTGAATCACTGAAAACCACAATTGAGTTGTCAATAGCTATGGTCCCTCCAGAGCTGGTAATACTTTTCAATCAGCATTACACAGAATCTGTGAGAAGTCAGAAAAACCTTTTTTTTTTAGTAATGTTTTTAAAAAGACTTTAAGGTGAAGCTTTATTAATATCAATAACTGGAATCATGCAAAAAATAAGTAATCTCAAAGGCAGTTCAAAGGCTTTGGATTTCATGCTTGATTTACAGCCTTTTCCACTCACTGTAATGAAGAAAATTCGGAAATTGTTGAATGCAGCAAAACTAAGCTAGAGAAATTTAGTATCTTACCACAGATAATTATTGAGTGCTTATGAAGATACAGATCTCACTTAGCTTAATTTAAAGTTGGTTTGATAACAGACAATTTCCATGGTTTGTTTTACAAGATCAAAATGTTTTTTTCTACTTTTTAACACCTGTAGTGTGGATTTCACTGTTTGTCTGTACAGAACTTGTCAAGCTGCAGCAATAAGAAGTCTGGGGTTGAATTAATACCCTAGATTTTTTATTTTTTTTTTTTTAATTTCTCCTTTTGCTGGGGAAGTTGTATAAATAATTTAATTCTCCTGTTATCATTAGTTTTATTCTACAAACTGAGCCTCTTTTTCCTTAATCAAGAACAATAATGCAACAAATCATTTGGAGTAAATGGTGCTTTCATTTAAGGATAAGTATCTGCGGGGTGTGTGCGCGTTTGTTTTGTGTGTGTGTTTTTTTTGTTGTTGTTGTTTTTCCCTGTAAATATCTGCATGACACTGATGAAAACTACCTTTTAATTTTG
This sequence comes from Merops nubicus, assembly GCF_000691845.1. Taxonomy (NCBI): domain Eukaryota; kingdom Metazoa; phylum Chordata; class Aves; order Coraciiformes; family Meropidae; genus Merops; species Merops nubicus. The sequence goes on along the minus strand of NW_008592436.1, from coordinate 3,165 downwards.
CTCTTTTTATAGCTGGTAACTTGGTATCCTCTTACATTCTGTTATTTAATTTCTATAGTCAAATATATGCAAAGTCTTCTGTATATTGTGGAAAAGAAATGAAGACATGTCTGTTTCCTGGTCTGTCCATTATCTTCTCAAAGTAGAGGTCAAATTTCTTCACCTCTGCCAACTGGGAATAAATACTGTAGGAAGTATCTGATAGTAAAACTTGTGTTAGAGGCATTATTCATAACACATGTAACTGGCTTTTGACCCAGTCAGTTCTGTTTTTTCAAATACTCAAAGTAGCTTTTGTTCACTTGTAGAACCAACCTGTGTTTACTTCTTGCTATTTTTTCATCTGTTATTTGTCAAAAGCTTATTCTAAATTAACCCTCTCCTACACCATCCTTTTTCTTTATCAGGCTTCATTCTCCTTCCATAACAGACCATACCACAGTCCTAATTCTGCCAGAGTCCAAAGATGTTTGTCTGTAGCTGCAGCATAATACAAAAATTTAAATTTTTTGTTGCATTAGTTTGTTAGGAAAACTCAACTGAGGAGAGTGGTAGGATTTGTAAAGACACAGACTCAAATAGCTGTGCTATAAAGTATGGCTCAGTGGTACAAGTGGGTTTGATAAGAAGGTAGTGGGTTGTTTCCAGTGAAGCTATACCTGTTGCTTACTGAGTCCTAATTAGGTCATGACAGACCAGTGTCAGTAGTGCTTTCTTCTTTAGGAGCACTTGGGATATGTAAAGACTACAGTATCAATTGTTATTAATCTGGTGAATGCTGAAATCTAATCTAGTTGAGAGGTGTCCCTGCCCATGGCAGGGAGGTTGGATTAGATGATCTCTAGGGTCCCTTCCAACCTAAGCCATTCTACGAAATCAATTGGCACCTCTTATTACTGGTCAAAAAACAATCAAGGGTTTGGTGTCAAGAATAGCCTAACAGCCATTGGTATCTTACTGTTACTAACATTTTCATAATTTGAATGCAATGTGACTTTGCCTTTAGTGTATTGATACAGTTTATTTTTCATTAACATACCTACTGCAAATTCATGTTGCAGTATTTAGATTTTATACTACTAGCTTAATAATTAAAGAAATGAATAGTATTAGTGGCTTGTGGATGAGAAAAGTACTTGAGATCAGGGTTTGGTTTGCTTATGGCTCCTTTTCAGCCTTTCTGTAGAATTTGAGCATGTCACCTGAGCTCTCTTCTTCAGTTGGCCATACCGTAAAGTGGGTATATTACTGCCCTATGCCAGGAAGACACTGGCTTAAAGCAAAGACACAGTACTGGTGTTGAGTTAAAATATTTTTAGCTTTAAAATACCTGAGGGTCAGTTTTGTTTATTTCTTGGGGTGAAAATGTGTAAAAAAGTCCGATAAAATATTTGAAAATTGTGGAGTCACTTAGTATCTCTTAACTCATCTTTGTTAAATGACTGTCATAAATCCATACCACTTCTAGTTCAATGACTTGAGCTCTGAGATAGCTGTAAGAGATGGGGAGATGTTGGCAAATTGCTGTGGAAGCACCCACAAGACAGTCTGGGCTTGACAAAACAACTCTTATCTGCTGAGAGTACCTCTCCTCCTGATTACAAGGGTTTTGCAATTTTGGAGTGGTGTTTTGCCAGATCAGGTGAAGCGTCCAATGCTCTCCCTTGCTCCGGGCCTGTTGCTGATATCTGTTGTGTAAGATGCTCAACTTGCTGTCCTTCTGGACCCTGACTGATCTCATTCAGCCAGCTAGCCCAATGATAAGGTGCACAGTTTTCCTCTGGGAAGTTGAATTAAAAAAGAACTCGATGAGTGCAAACTGGCCCAGCAGGTAGGATGTTCTACTTCTTTACAGTGGCAGTGGACTTGTGGGATGGACTTCAGGGCTCCTGGAACCGCAGCCTGTGTGCTTCAGGATTTCCAAATAGCACCAATAGCAAGGTACATTTGTCTGTCTTGTGCTGGACTGGCTTTGATTTTTGCAGGAGACAGCACAAGCCCTTCTCAAATGAACACTGAAGTACTGAATGACTTTACTACTTCAAAATTACACTGTGGTTGTCTTGATCTGCCAGTTGGAGTTATTAGTGAATAATGCAATGTTTGATTACTTTCAGGATATTTCAGATAAATTTTCTTAATAGAAAGAAAATCTGTGCTCTGAAAATTAGGATTAATTTGTTACTGTTATGCTCAAGCAATTTAAAATATGGCTTTTCTGTGAGCATTGAACCACTGTAGAGCAATAGACCAACATTTCTTGAAAAGAGGTCTGTTTATATAGAATGGCATGAACCAGCAGAGGAAGCACAGAATACACTTCCTTTAAATAGAAGAAATGGATAAAGTGGGAAAGTTAGTTAAACTTAAAAATCTTAGAAAAAGATGGTATATCCATGTGACTATCCTCCATAGGGTGATCTTCTGCAAGGTAACATATGACAGAGAGAAAAAGAAATTAAGCATTCTGTCCTGGTTTAGCCTCAGCCGGCAGCTGAACCCCAGCAGCTGCTGTCCGATGCTCCCCCGGCCCCGCCTCGCCCCGTGTCAGGGATGAGAGTCGAGAGAAAGAGAAAACAAAAAGCCCGTGGGTTGAGACAAGGGCAGTTTCATAAAGCAACACAGAGAGAAGAGATGCCAGTAATAACACTAATACCAGTGAAATCATATCTAAAGCAATAAACCCATTAACCGAGACGCAGCGGCTCACCCGCCAAAAAAACCACCACCGCTCCGCCCTTCCCCTTCTACAGAGGGCATGACATCACTATGGTACCAAATACCTCATTGGCTGTTTCGGTTGTTTACCCCGGCTTCGGCCCCGCTCAGCTGCAGCGGCTTGTGGAGGTTAACCCTAGCCTGGCTGAACCCAGGACACGTAGCTATCCTAGCATTGGTTTCTGCCACTAGTTTTGTTGAAAGAATAATGAAATTCTGAGAGTGAGTCACTTAAATTTTTAGGAACAGATAGTAATAAAAATATGCCTCCCTCTATTTTTTTTAAGAGGAGAGAGCATTTTAGATTTTAAATCACTATGCACTTGAGAAAAATGGTTTCACTGCAAGAAAGAAATAATATTTTTAGAAAACTAAGTTCAGCCAAACCTGTGTGCCTTTATCTGTATGCTAATGAATTTATACTTATGAGGACTGTGGGTTTTTTTA
>NW_008592435.1:0-4012 GCF_000691845.1 Merops nubicus | reverse complement strand
AGGAGCGCCCACCTCCAGGCAATTAACAACAACAGAGGATTGCTACTAATCCAGTTTTGCACATGTTACCTGGTGTTATTAAATTAAGCAAACCGTGTTCTTGCAGCTGAGCATTAGCAGCATAACTCATTTTTATTCCGTTCTGTAAAAGAGCCCTTGCAACGAGTCCCCTTTGCTTTCCAAACCCATCACATGCAACCGTTTGTTTTTACCAAAACACCCACCAAAAAGTGCTCAGGTTCTCTAATTGCAAAGATTCACTTCACATGGCTGTGCAACAACTTTCAGCTCTGGGTGTTATTTAGGAACAGCCAACAGGAATTGATCAAAGTTCTGTCCAAAAATAAATAATCCAGATTGCTCCCCAGCTGGGTGGGAGACCTCACGTGCCAAGCTCCAGCCCCAGAGAGCTCTCGCCACAAAGTCATGGGGCACGTGGGAGGTCAAGGTGGAAGAGCTGGTGAGCTCTTTACCATTTGAAGGCCACAAGCATACCATGGGTGAGCTGTCCCCTGCAGCTGAGGGCACGTCTCATGGGTGCTGGGCACTGGCCACCTCCCCTCAGTGCCTCACTCAGTGGGATTTGGATGCACCAGCCCCTTGCTCCCATCACAGCCTCTCCAGCCTGGTCTGGGTGTCCCCAGTGTGCCCAGAGCCAGCCCTGTGCCCTGACAGCCCCTCTGGAGCAGTCCCTTCCCTTCCCTTCCCTCTTGGCTAGGAACGGTGCTTTTTTTGGCTTCTGCTTCTGTCACCTGGCATTTAAATGTAACGAGATCCCTTGTTGCTAACATTTATAGCACCAAAATATTTCAGTTCCAGGGCTTGTAACAGGTTATTAATGTCCCGTTGCCAAGCCCAGCTGAAGGCTCCCCAAACTCTTCTCTGTGCTCACTTCCAGTCCATGCCAGCAAACAGACGTTGTCCCTGGCTGCACGGCAGCTGGTGACCAGGAGCTGCCAGCAGTGACCAGCTGAGAGGAGCCAGCCTGTGCCCAGGTGGCTAAGAAGGCCACCAGCATCCTGGCTTGTGCCAGCACTAGTGTGGCCAGCAGGAGCAGGGCAGGGATGATACCCCTGGACTCGGCCCTGCTAAGGCTGTACCTCAAATCCTGGGGTCAGTTTTGGGCCCCTCACTCCGAGAAGGACCTTGAGAGGGTGGAGTGGGGCCAGAGAAGGGCAACGAAGCTGGGGAGGGGTCTGCGGAACAAATGTGGTGAGGAGCAGCTGAGGGAGCTGGGGGTGCTGAGCCTGGAGCAAAGGAGGCTCAGGGGAGACCTTCTGGCTCTGCACAGCTCCTGACAAGGAGGCTGGAGCCAGGTCAGGCTCTGCTCCCAAGGAAAAAGCAGCAGGACAAGAAGAACTGGCCTCAAGTTGCTCCAGGGTTTTTGAGGCCTGTGCCAGGCTGCCCAGGGCAGTGGTGGAGTCCCCACCCCTGGAGGGGTTTCCAAGCTGTGGAGATGTGGTGTGAGGGACACGGGGCAGTGGGGACCTGGCAGTGCTGGGGAATGGTTGGACTGGATGACCTGAAAGGTCTCTACCAACCCAAATGATTCTCTCGTTCTATGAAATGGGTCCATGCAGTGAGGCAGAGAGGAAACAGGAGGACAAGCTACAGTCATCAGCTTGCCACGGCTTCCATCAAAGGCAGTAATTAAAGGGGAAAAGTGCCTGATTTAGCAATGCCCATGCCAGGGTGTGTACTGAACTGCTCCCAGCACCCTGTGCAGCCCTGGCAGTCAGACTGCAAAGCCTCCCGGAGAGGAAAGGTGGAGAGCAAGCACAGCCATGGTGGAGCCGGGAGGGGCCTCCTGCCCCATGCCCCCTCCTCACCCTGCCATGGGCCGTGGTGCCCAGCAGTGCCCAGCAGTGCCAGGCTGCCTGGCAGGACACTCCTGGAGCATCCCAGGACGTTCCTGGAGCCAGGCAGAAGCGCCAAGGCAAGCAGAGAGCAACGCCTCTGTCCTGCAGTTGTCTAGAACAGTTCCTGGCTTTGGAAGAAGCCTAAAGCAACACCAAACATTCCCAAGGGCCTCTTCATGCTGTACCTGCTGTGTGCCCCGTGCCAGGACCGCTGGGCATGGGGTGCCTGGTGGGTCAGCAGGCACCGGGCACTGCTCCTGCCACTGCTCACCAGCCCAAACAGGCGGCTTGGGGTCATCCCAAACCCACGGGTCCTGGGCACCCTGCACTCCTCAGGCCGTGCGAGAGTGTGAAGAGAGGCTTCTGATCCTGGTGATCACAGCAAGGAATTTGAGATGTAAGGCCCAAAGGCTCACTCAGGTAATACAGGAAAAAACAAACAAATTTTTTTTAAGCCTCCAGGTTTTTGAGCCAGTCTCCAGATCTGTCTCCTTGCAGTCCAGAGCCATGGGGCTGAATCAAAGGAGCCCTTGCCTCTGGAGGAGCAAAGCAGGCAGCCAGCAGGCATCTTGGCCACTAGTGTCCTCTTCTCCCACCTTTTTAGGACTTACCACCTCGCCGTGAGCTGAGGGATCCCTCAAAGGTCTCGCCGCCTGCAGCACCCCTTAACTACCGACTCTCTCAGAGATTTCTTCAGCCTTCTGCTTGGAGGTCATGGCCAGGCTCTGCTGGAAAGCAGGCTGAGTATTTCGGAGCAGCTCTTGAGTCATGTTCTTCTGTTCAAAGAGTAGACACAGGGAAGAGGAGTGGACTGCAGGCGCCAAATTTAGACCTCGGAGCGACAGGAGGTCTTGGATGCGAGGGCTCGGCCCACCCTGCTACAACATCTGCCAAGCAGAGTCTGCAGTTCAGATGCCTCCAAAGCACGGGGCATGAGATCAGAGCAGCAAAGGACAGGCCCTTAGCAGTCCCTCTGAAGTAAAGGCTAAAAGGGGTGGCAGCCTCAGCATGAACACTGTTCTCATAAATCAATTCTCATAAAGCCAGGCACCACTTTTATTTTCCTCTCCAACAGCTGATTAAGTAGCTGGTGAAGGGAAGACGTGTAATTCATCATCTGACTCAGGACAAGGAACCAAAGTCTGCTCGCTGTGATGCTTCTGAACAGCTGGAAAGGGAAAGTGGGAGAATGTCTGTTAATATTGGACATGACAGAAATAACCTGACAATGTATCAGAGGGCAGACGGCTGAACACAGTTAAGGGCAGCGTGTTCTGCGAGATAACATTGTGTTTTAAATACGGCACTATGGAAGGTCCCAGATTTCTCCAGAGCTTCTGTGACCAGCACGGATGAGGCTGCAGCCTGACTTACTCCTCTTCTCTTGGGCAAGCTCAAAGCGCCCCAGCTGGCCGCCGATCTGCAGGGTCCTTTCTGGGAACACAACTGTTGTTGAAGCCGGGGGGGTCTGAGCCCGCCGAGCCAGCTGCCTGTGGCACACAGGGGCCAGGCCAGTGCTGCCGCCCTCACGCCCGGGGCCCGGCACACCATGGCCCACTGGAGAGCACCAGAAAGCACCAAGAAACATCCCTGCACCGACAGAGGAGAGCTCAGCCCCTCCGGCACCGCCACACACGCCAGGCGGCTGATGTCTGCCTGAAATAAGCGGGTTTATGACAGTGCTTCACCTCAGGGGAAGACACGTCCTGACAGGCCGGAGCTACTCGCGTGCCCCAAGGATCTGTGGTGCCTGGTTTCTTCACAGAGCGTTTCACTGACTTCTCCCGAAGCCAGGAACACATTTATACCAGTAATGAACGAGGCAAAACAAAGAACGAGAGCAAACAGCTGATAAAAATCTGCATTTTGCCCACCTCGTTCTCTGTTCTGGATCTGCAGCAGAGGGAAGGGGCAGGGGCTGGGGAGAGGGAGAGCTCTGTGCCACTGGCACACAGCCTGGTTTCTGTCGGGTAGAAACACTCCCCGGTGCTTTTCCTGCTCCTTCCTGCTCCTTGCCAGAATCTGTCGCTAGAGGAATTCACCAGACATCTCCTAGACTGTGAGTTCTCGTGAGCTCCCTGCTGGCGGAGCAGAGCTGCTAATTTCAAAGCTGGCAGTACGGCACGGGCACGGGGCCGGGCTCGCACACGCTG
>NW_008592434.1:4415-4835 GCF_000691845.1 Merops nubicus | reverse complement strand
CCGGGGGTTGCCCTGACCCAGGGGCAGCACTGCACATGGACTTCTTGTTACTCATGAGGTTCATGCAGGCCCACCTCTCAAGCTTGTGTAGGTCCCTCTGAATGGTATCGTGTCACTCAGGAGGTATTAAGAGATCCTGCTGCTGCCAAACCTCCCTGCTTTTCTTTTAAAGAAAAATGTTGGCACAGTGGCTGCAAAAGGAGGCTCCCTCCACAAGCTCAAGACCCTCAGAGCAGAGCTGGCCACCCAGGCACTCTGCAAGTGCCCTCTGCCAGCAGCGACGCTGCTCAGAGAAGCTGCCACCCGCCCCAAAACAAGCTCTCCTCACCCTGCATCCTCCACAACACACCTTCTCATCCACCAGGGACCCCAAACCCACACCACCCGTGACCCGCCGCCGTGGCAGCACGCCCTGGTGGC
>NW_008592434.1:1999-4384 GCF_000691845.1 Merops nubicus | reverse complement strand
CCAGCCACGCTCGCTGGCGGTGCCAACGTGTTCCTGAGCCCTTGTGGCTGAAAAATCACAAGTGGGAGGTGGGGAGAGGCCCCCAGCTGGGTGGAGAACCCTTTGCCCTTTGGTTTTCAATTAACTGCACCGTGCCACAGCCCGCTCAGGGTGATGAGCAGCTCGTGAGGGACAGTAGAAAGAAGCCCTGGTTGACAGAGTCAAGTTCCTTGGCAGTGCAAAGCGGTTTCGCTCTCTGGTTTTTCACCACGGTCTTAGGATGAGAATATTTTGGGGGGTTGATTTGGTTTGGGTTGTTTGGACAAAAAGAGAAACAGATCAGCGGGATAAAACAAATTCTGGTTGAAGTTGAGATGTCATCTAAGTAGCCATTGGATTTTTGGATGGGAAGCTGGACTGGAGCCTTGGAGGAAACCCTGGGAGTTGGAGAGGAGGAGAGCGAGGGGAGCGAGCGGTTACCGGGGATGCTATGCACTACTTACCTTCGAAAGTCAAATAAAACTTTCCTCTGTCAAACCAAACGAGGGAAGGCTGTTCATTCTCTGTATGGCCGGGAGTTGAAGCGGGATGGGAAAGGTTAAGGAGAGGGAGAGAGAAGGATACAGTGTGAGTCAAAGAGCAGGTCATTTCTCTCGCTACGGGGAGGGGGGGCGAGGCGCTGCAAGCCGCTCACGTGCAAGGAAAAAGGGGGCTGGGAAATCTGCCGTGGGCTCAGGAAACAGAAAGCAGGAAGCAAAGCCATGGAAGCCCAGATGGAAGAGTATTTCAGCCCGCTTGGTAAAGTTTTGGGGGCGGGGAGTTGTGTTTTCTTTGGTTTTGCCTAGAGTAGAAGAGGCTCCTGAGCTCACGAGCTGTGCTGGTTTTGGCAAACGCTCCAGATCCTCTCCACCTCCGAGAGCGGCAGGGAGCCCTTCCCCAGGGGGGGTGCTGTGGGGGATGTTTCAGCACGGACGACTTGCAGAGAGATCAACAGACACAGGCAGACAGAGCAGGAGACACCTTAGCTGGAATTTTTCCCTTTCCCATCACAACCTGCACTCGCACCGCCTCAAGAGCCACGTCAGGCACTGGGGGCCTGGTGGAATAACTAAGGGTAAAAGTGGTGGGGGAATAAAAATAGGGCTAAAAAGACCTGTTTAATTCATCCTTTTGAATGGAGGAGGTGAAGGCGTTTCACCTTTTTGTCACTGAGAAACTGTCATGCAAAGTGCCCACGGACGCCCGCTCCGGAGCCAGATGCCCGAAAAGCTCCCGGCTGGTACCTGCAGGCGTCTCACAGCGCCTCTCAAACACAATAAAAGCACCATCTTCTGATGACAGAAGCAGAAGAAACCCACGAGAACAACAACAACAAAAAAAAGCAAAATAGACAATAAAAGAATGAACCCCCCCCCCAAATTCCCCACTGGAATCAAGCAGCTCGGCGTATCAGCGGAGAAAAAAAAAGACACGGAAGGTTTTCAAGGAGGGCAACGATGGGAAGGGTACTGGGACAGCACTCACAGCTTCTTTCTTTGCAGGGTGTTATTCAGACTCCACATGAGACCACACCAAAAGCCAACCACAACAGCACAGAGGACAGATACATGGAGAAATTTCCCCGTGCTCTCGGACAAATCCCGGCGGCTTTTGCCCCGGGGAGCGTGGTGGAGACGGACCCGGCGGCCAGCCGAGGGCTCAGGGCAGCCTGGTTGGGGTCTCCCAGCCCCACGTTGGTCCTGTGGGTTCCTCAGTGGTCCCTGACCCGCTGCTGTGCCCACAGACCTGCCCTGCTCCCAGCCCTGGGCACCCTTCCCTTCATTTTTAACTCTTTAGGCACCCAGGGATTAGAAGCGGCCTCTCCTTGGCCGTGGGTTTGCAGCTCATCCAGCCCTGGTGCCCACCCTCACCTCTGCCACCTTGGTGGGGTTAAAGGGATGTGCTTGGGCTTTCCCAGAGCAGCTCCCAAACCCCACCTGCCCCTGCCTGCTTTTCCCAGGCCAAATCCTGGCAACGTGGCACCCAGCACTTTGTTGGCACAGAGCTGGAAGTGCAAAACCTGCAGTGTGGGGCTGCTCCTCCTGGCTGCCCCATCCAGTGTCCCTCTGATGAGGTTTGACCTGAGAGCCCAGATTTTGGGCTCTTTTTTCAAGAGGAGCCCCTGCGGAGGGCATGGGAGCCACTGGGACCAGTGGGCAGAGCTTCTTGCCCCCCCAGCAGCCACCCCAGCCCCCACTGCTCAGGGTGGGTAGGTCCTTAAAAACATCAAGCAACGATTTTTGTTCCCAAAATTATGTGAAAAAAGCGAAACCAAGAGAGCGACAGACCCATCACCTGCTCAGCCCAGGGAATCAGCACACAGCCCCCATTTCACAGCCACTTCTCCTGGCCTCCTCCCGCCCCTAC
>NW_008592434.1:0-1947 GCF_000691845.1 Merops nubicus | reverse complement strand
CTGTTTGCCCCGTGCCTACCGTGCCCGCAGGCGATGGGCCAAGGCCACCGACGGGCACTGCCAAAGCTGCAGGACAGCTGGCACAGACAGGACACACCAGGGATGCTTGGAATGGCCAGCCCTGTGCTTGGGAAGGGGATTCCTCCCAGCATGGTGACCACCAGCCAACGAACAGGTACAAGCAGCTACAACACCTTGAGAGTGAAGCAAACGACAGGACGGAGACGTGGGTCGGAGATGTCAGCGAACCTACAGGGGAGGGCTTGGGGGGGGCACCAGCCCCACAGGGTGGGCACCAGCACCATGGGTTGGGCACCTGCCACAGGGCTCAGCCCATCCCATCACCTTCCAGCCATCAGAGGTGGTGTTGGGGTGGCCATGGTGTTGCTCTGGTGGTTGGGAGGGTGACAGCTGGCGGCTGAGGGCACACGGACACCAGCCAGGTTTGGTTCTTCAGAGGGTTGGGGGGTTCAGGTCCCTCTGCAGAGCTCACCTGCCAGCCTACACCAGCCATGGCCTGCAAAGCTCCTTCCCTACCATGCAAACCAGGCGTGCTCGTCCCAAAAAACACAGAAATGAAAGCAAAAAAAGGAGGAGGGATGTTCCTGGTAGAAGATGGAGCTGCAGGAAGCGAGGGGTGGTGGGGGCAGCAGCTGGGTGGGTTGGTAGAGCAGGGAGCACCAGCAGCTGGGGCAGGGGATGGAGGGGATGGAAGGGATGGAGGAGGGAGGCACGGGGGGGACTCAGCTGACAGAGCCTGGGAGCTGCCAGCCAGGCTTTATTTGCACATCTTGTCCAGGCCACGGCAGGCACCTGGGGGGGGTGGGGGTGGTAAAACCCCGTGTTTTTCAGGACATTCCTCCAAAAAACCAACCTGCAACGCTTTGTTCTGCTCTAGGCTGTGTCAAGCTAATGGTTTGGAAGAGCCTTTTCCAAGTCCCCATTCCCTGCTGCCACTTTAGGGGGCAAAGGTGAATTTATGCCATTCAAAGAGTTTTAACATTTGTTAGTCTCCTGAATCCCAAGGTCTGGCTTCCAGCCTCCCTCCCCTCCAGGTACGAGCATCCCACGCCAAAAAAAAACTTATTCTTCCCAAATTTACAGACCTTAAGCCCATTTTATGTTACGTCTCACTTGGTAGCCACCTCTACCTTCACCAAACATCCACTTTTCACAACATTTAGGAGCTGCCACAAAGAAAGCTTCCCCAGCAGTGTCACATCCACGACTCACCACATCCCCCCCACCCCCTCAAATCCCTTTTTTTTACACTTTAAAAAAAAAATCTGATGAAAATTAATGAAGATGAACCCGAAGAGCAATCTAACAAACACAACGAGGCTTCAGGAGTCTCTGAAGGAAGTTCAGAGGTAGGAAAGGTGAAAGAACAGCAGTGCTGCGTGTGTTTACCGACGGTGGGAGTGGTGGCTGCACTCAGGGAGTTGGTGGAGGAGATGGAAGAAGTACTTTCAGCACGGGCTAAAGGTGCTATTGGAGGAGGGCTGGAGGAGTGGATAGGAGGGCTAAAAGGCCTGGACTGGAGAAAAAAAAACAAACATAAGACAACACAAGGTTAAAGAAAATATTCACAGCCATATCCACATCCAACAAACAGAAGCTTCCCCGTGAAGCCGTAACCCGCTGGGTTGGCACAACTCAGATCTTTGAGGTCTTTGGTATCAATAGTGGTTGAGGTTGGAACTTGAAAAAGAGCAGGGGATTCCCAACATCTCGTGGGCCTGGGTGTCAGAAGCCTTCATCTGCACCAAGGGTGGGAGCACCAGGGGCCACGGGATGGACTTAAAGCATCCAGTATGGGGAAGGGGCTGGTGGCCACCATGTGCCAGCTCACTGGGGAGCAGCTCCTTGGATCCCTGTAGATACTTCAGGGATAATTTTATATCGTAGAATCATGAAGTCTTTTGGGTGGGAAGGGACCTTTCCAGG
>NW_008592433.1:1417-1708 GCF_000691845.1 Merops nubicus | reverse complement strand
ACCCTCCCGGCACTGCCGTGGGCTCTGGGCTCACCATGGCATGAGCAGCACCACCAGGACTAGTTTGGGGGGCTAGAATGAGCCCCTTCCTCCTCCCCCTCCACCCCAGAGAGGGGCCCCTCGGCTGCAGCAGGGAGAGGGGTCCTGGGGGACACGAACGCATGAACTCACCCTTAGCAAGCAGAGCTGATCAACAGCTGACCCCAGCCCAGGTCAGTGCCAAGAGCAGGGCCTGGCACCATCCCCAGCCTTCCACCCTCCTCACTCACCCCCAGACCCACAGCCCAGCCC
>NW_008592433.1:0-1374 GCF_000691845.1 Merops nubicus | reverse complement strand
CCCCCCCCCCCCCCCCGCTCCCCAGCGCTCGGAAAATTCACGGGTTTGATGCTGTCCAGGCTCAGCATCCTCCAAACAGAGCACGGGCACCCAGCCACACGGGCAGCTCCATCCCGTGCCCCACCACGGGGGCCGTGCCCAGCCCTCACCACAGCCACGGGGCAGCCTGCATCCCGCTCCAGAGGCACCTGACCTAATATCTAGACCTAGACTGATTAGATAATCTGAGTGAACGCATATTTATTTTCCCGAGTCAATGGAGTTATTGTGTCTGAGCCAGTCCTGACTTCCACTTGGTGGAAAGACTGGGCAGCTACTTCCCTTCCTCCTCCTCCTCCTCCTCCTTCTTCTTCCTTCTCCTCCTTCTCCCCTTTCCCCTCCTCCTGCGCCGCAGCCCGGGACCAGCTTGTTCTCATTAAGGCTGGTTTGGGGAGGGAGTGTGGGATGCCAGGGGAGGGGCAGGCGGCCCCTGGCCCCCTCCCAGATGAAATCCAGCTGGGAGCTGGGGGGAGTTTCCCAGCTTCTTATCCTGCCAGCGAAGAGGGGAGCCCAAGTGCACCCGTCGTTGCAGCAGAGCTGCTGGAAGGGGTTTGGTTTTGGGGTGCAAGTAGGGGAAGAGGTCACGAGGCAGAGGGTGAGGTATTGCAAAGGTGGTTTTATCCACAAGGGAGGTGAAACCCTGTCCCCCAGCCACGTGGTTGAGGCACCATTGCAGGACAGTGGTGCTGGCACCCCCAAAAATACCTCCTGGTGATGCCAGGCCAGGATTAAGCATGGCCCCTGCCCAGCTGCCTTTCACTGTGCTCCTAGACCCCTCATCAGCACAGCCCAGGGCCAGATCCTGCCCCACTGCCCAGCTCTGCCAGCTCAACCCTTCTTGGGCACAAGAGACCACACAGCACCCCAGGTCCAGCAGGGACAGTGCTGGCAATGTGGTACAGGGGCAAACAAGGCTTGGGGACACCCCCCCACACCCCCCTCCTTGATTTCAGGAGACCATATCCTAACTGTCCCAGCCTGGAAATGCTCAGCAGAGGCAGCTCTGCCTCAGGGTGCAGGCAGGGGTTCAGAAAACCACCCCTGAGCTTCCCCAGGCCAACACATCAGCAGCAGACCCACAGCTCCCCAGCTCATGGACCCCTGGCCGGGGGTCTGGGGGCATCCCCCGGGCCCCCAACCCTGGCAGCACTCTGTCCACCCCCTTTGCACTCCCCTCCGCCGGGGCTTGAAGTTGCTCAAGAGGCTGCAGCCGGCGGTGGGTGACCTCATCCTCTTGCTATTTGCCTCTTCTCCTCCCTGGGGACCCAGCCAGATTCCCCCCCCAAAAAAAACCACCCCCGGGGATGCGAGGGACTGCGACCACCCTGGGGCTGG
>NW_008592432.1:0-15974 GCF_000691845.1 Merops nubicus | reverse complement strand
TTTTTCCCTCCCCCACTCGCCCCTGCCATCTGCACACCAAGTAGCGAGAAGGCGACAGCTGTCTCGCTGTGAACACGGGTTCGCCGCCTTTGAATCTGGCGCTGGGTCCCCGGGAACGCCCCCTGCCACGTGGTCCTCTCGGACTCTCTCGCGAGAGCTGCCAGGTCCCTTTAGTCTAGAATGAACAGAGCTCTCTACAGGACATTATTGAAAATGGTTGTCGCCATGGTGTCTGTCATGACAGGGTCTGAGCTTCTGCCAAGTGTATTTTCTTATGCTTTGCTGTTTCTTGACTTACCTGGCTCACTTCATACTCAAGACAGAGTGCCAAAACTGGTGCAGCAGGATAATTTGGGAGGTTGGTCTCACATGCAAGTTTAGGTCCAAAGGTAATGTGACAAAAGAGACCTGAGATGATTACAAAGTCCTCTTCCCATTTCTGCAGTTTGAAATAAATTATCTTAGCAGCTCATACTGACAGAGTGCAGATCCTAGGCAGAAGTGAGAAATCAAAGCTTCTTACCTAGGTTGTGCTTAAATTTTAGACCTTCTATAGGTCATAGATTAAAGGGGGAGAAAATAAATTGGTCAGATTCAAGCATGAGTGACAGATGAAGCAGCTAGTGGCAGCCTCTTTCCTCCTTCCAAAAGCACAGGCCCTGATCCTGCTAGCAGTCTGTGAGGTGCTTGAGAGGAAATCCAAGTAACAGATGAGGTATCTACCCGCAGCCTCTAGCTAGCTGCAAATCCCTGTATTTTCTGTATGTATGAATTGAAATTAGACCTTTATAAGGTGAGTTTGTTAGGCAAACCAGACTAATGCATCTAACCCGCAGATATGATACTGAGTCCATGTGCATGACCAGTCAGTTTTTTAAAGTGAAAAAACCTCATCGTGGGGCATCAGACCAGCTCCAGAAGGAGAAGTAGTAGTTCATGGTTAGCTTTATGTAGCCAAAAGCTAGAAATTCCACTTTGGATCTTTCAAACCAAGAAAGTAGTCTATGAATTTAGCCCCAGATGCTGCCCTGCTCTTGGCTCCAGAATGGGCAAGCACAGTAGGATTATGGTAAACCACAAAACTCCCAAAGTCCTGAGATTTTACCTTGGCAGAAGGAGAATCATTAAGGTCTAGCAAAAGAACTGCATGATGTATGATGCTTGAATTGCCAGCTAGAAGACAGACTGGGGGAGTCAAACTGGAGTCAAACAAAGTTCAGTATAAATCACAAGAAATATATAGTTTACAGGTTTGAAAACTATAGCAAATTAACTGGATGTAGGTAAGCTGACAGATGAACTGTCATTTTGAAATTATTTTTTTGAAAGAGTTTACAAGTGTTTCTAGTTCCTTCAGTGGGGCCAGACTGGACTTTTGCGTCTTTGTATGTTGAAAAGTTCAAACAGAAATTTTGTGCAGCTGTAGCAGTGACAAGAAGTGGATGGTTACTAGCCTATTCTAGCTTCTGAAGAGCTTCTTCAAGTGTGGTTGGTCAGCTCTTCCTTTCTGTTTTCATTTCCTCAAGAAATGCCTTGGTTTTGCTGCCTGAGATCCTCAGCATTTTGAAAGACCTCCAAGTCATCCACTGGCTACGTGAGGTTGGTCCTCAGACACTAGGAGCCACTCTGAGCTTCACCTCCACTGGCATCATTCTTAGTTCAGACAGCAGGACAGAACTCTTCAGATGCTCAACACTGTACCAGTATCAAAGCAGGCAACCAAGGCACCCACTGATTTCTGCAGGGCTGACTTTCATTTCAGTCCACCACAGGAGGATTTTTCTTAGCTGGTGTCTTTTGCAGTGTCTTATCTTTGGCTTTGAATTAGGCTAAAACAGTGAGTTATTTATATATTTAGGAAATGCTGTTGCAACAGCACTGTTTTTGACATTTAAATGTATGCAGAAAAATTAGCTGAGCTGGTTAACTCCCCATTTCAAATAAGAAGTGCTGTCAGTGTGTCAATCAGTCAAAGTTGTATGTCCACTGGGAGGCCACCTATGGCTTCAGGGAGGCTGCCCTGACAGAGTGATGCAGACAGGCCCCTTGAAGGGCATTCCCAAGTCCTGCTGCCTAGCAAGCAAGGCTGCCTCTGGGATATCTTGTGTTCACACTGCACTGGTAGGGAGAAACCTGAGGAGCAGCTGATTCTTGCATTGCCTTCAGCTAGTCTGTCCCCTCTGGGAGCCTGTTCAATCCTGTGTCCTGCCTGTAAACAGCAAGGCATTGCCAAGGACACTCGTAGCAAGACATCCTACTCCACTTGGCAGGTATTTCAGGGAGAGGATGGCTTTCCTGAAGTCATTCAGCACCACTGCAGATGCTGCATCTCAGAAAGATTTGTTGTCTCCTATCATGCACCAGACACATTCTCATAATACAGTAATTTGCTCATAAATATGCAAGTAGCAGAAGAGGACAATACACCTTTTGCCTCCTAAGGACAGATATGAAACATTGAAACATTCACAACCTGGAATCTCATCTACCCTTACAGCATGTTCAGGTGTCTCCCAACATTTGACTTTTCTGGTTTAGATACCTATGGGTCCAGTACTAACCAGTTAAGAGATCTGAATCTTTCTCACAGTTGTCCCTATATTCCCTTATAATGTCACCATTTTTATACAGTGGAACAAGAAATTTGAAAGACCTACTGGTAGGACTAGTTCCCAGAGAAGAGTAAATATGCAGGATTTCAGAAGAACCTTTGCATGATTCAGACTGGAGTCCAACTGTAAACAAATAGTATTTATTGGGAAGAAAAAACAAAATCATGCTATAAAAACAGAAAATAGCTGAAGAGTAACTCACTGAGCATGCATGAATTTATGATGGAAATACCTGCTAGTACATTAAAGTATAAAGAAGTGATTATAAAATTTACTTATTTTGGTAAAGCAAATGTAATCAAGGCTCCTATTTTTTTTCCTTGATTTTTTATTTGTTGTTTTGTTTTCAGTTCTGCCCTTACAAGATAGATTTCAGGCTAAATATTTGTTACTCATTCCTAGGTTTTCTTAGAAGCTTGAAAAATTCTCTTGCAATTTACCAATATAATACAACAAAGAAAAATCCCAGCAGAGGTGAGTGGAGGGGGACACTGCATTACCTTTGTACCTGTACTGATTTTAGACTGCAAGACAAGCCAGAAGTATTATTGTTAGTTGTTGCTGTTCTTGTTTATATGGTTCAGGTTTCTGTAGGTTCCTCAAACACGTCAGTATTTTTATTCTGCAAATTAATTAATTTGTTATCTTACCTGTACATCAGAGATTAGTTTGTCACATTCCTGTTAGCATTAATAGGATCTGCTTGCAAAAATCTCTTGATGACTCTGAGCCAGTCACTCAGTAGCAATGCAGGCCTAATTCTGCTCTGGAGGCAACTGTACATCATCTACAGACCTGTGTGAAATGAATAAAAACAGTGTTGTGGAATCAGTGTGCTGTGCTGCGTTTTTTGCAAGTCATTCTCTTGAAGAACTGAGAGTGAAGCTGTTTTGGCACTGAGGAGTGTTCTCTAAAATAAGGAGCCTTGAATTTTGTCTTCCACATTTTTATCTGTTTCTAAAGCAAAAAATGTTCCTTATTCACCAGTTTTATACTGGTTCTAAAGCACACCAAAAAAACAAAAAAACCAAACAAAACAAAACCAACCACCCAAACAAAAAAAACCCACAGATATGGAAAAATAGAAAATGTAGAGAATAATAAATAGTAGACATGGAGAAAATAGTAAATAAAATGTTTCATTACCGCTTTAGTTAAACTTTCTCTTTTGAGAAAGATTTCATGGAACATAAAAATACAGTACTTTTTTTTAATCTCAGTGTTATATGTAACTGGACAAAGGTTTCTGCTGCCTGTCTAATGCAACTTTCTTGTTTCTCTTCTTGAGTAAGGAGCTGCTCAAGGTAAGTTGTAGAAGTAAACTTAAAAACTATAATCAATGTTGTTGCTATCCCAATTCACCTAGTTGCATTTAGAATCTGCAGAACATACGATACATGAAAAGAAAAAGTATTTTGAACTATCTAGAGACCAAAAGCATAGACCCTGAGCCTGCTAGCAGTCTGTGAGGTGCTGGCAAGGAAATCCAAAGCATCTGACCTGGATTGTAACAAACCTGAGTCTCTGCCCCAGGGCGATAAACATATAGGAAACTTGGAGAAGACTTGACAGAAGCTGTGCTAGCTGGAATCTTAAGAAAGCCACTGCCAGCAAGGTTTGCCTGGAAACCACATGAATCATGTTAACTTCCCAGAAGCTGTTTGAAGGCTGGAGGTTAGACATAACTGTAATTTGTTGCTGCATCTTTGACTGTAAGCACTTCAGTCTATGTCGGAGGGCTTTGCCACTAGGTGCTTCGGCACCAGAAGTTTTTACAGACTGCCGCAGCATCCACTTTACAAACTAAACAGGTTTTATTCAGTTCTCAGTTTTCTGTAAGATGAATTACACTCTTGTCTCAGAGGATATAGCCTCCTCTCTGTGGAAGAAAGCACAAATACTTCAACTAGAAAACAGAGAATGTGTCTGTGGTTTGATTTGAAGCTTTCATTGCTGAATCTCATGGAAAAAAATAAACAAGTTTGAACCTTAGCACTTTGTGAAATAATATTTACAGTCTGGGTATGTGTCCCTAAACTAGTGAAGACAGAGCTGACTATTTTGAAAAGGGATGAAAAGAGACAGTGCATCTCCGAAGAAGAGGCAGGACAGTGGTTTATTGCTTTAAGTGATCATAACTCCACTGGTTCTTTGGTAAATCCATCTTAGCATACCTGCACAAGAAGACTACAAATCGGGAGATGCATTATCATCCATGCTTAGGTAAAGGCCTTCCAAATGACAGATTCAATGAATATGGTATAAACTAGAACTTGTTAAAAAAAACAGTTGGCATTGATTCATTTTTTAAATGCCCTTTTGGAGAAGAATGTTATCACTTTTAGAGCAGCTCTCTGCCTCTGTGTGAAAAAAAAAACACAATGATCCTCTGTCTTAGTTAACCTGCACCTGGCATCAGAGCAAGCATTATGAGATGGTGCTGCCATCTTCATGAATAAGTAACATTTGATTTATTTATTAGCTTGAAAGTGAGAAGATTCTGGGAATTTGCTGTGAAGCCAAAATACTTTCTATTGTATTACCTGTTCTTCCAATTTGTATTAATGGAACCATAGATAGAAAGCAACTAACAATGGAGTGTTTTACGAGTTACTTCCTTGGTTATTTCCTAAATAAACACAGAAAGTAACGGTGTCTTATATATTAGTAGACCCTCAGTAGCAGTTGAGGACTGAAGTCACTTGAGCTTGTCACCTAGGTCCTATATAAGAAGTGCCTAGGAAATTAAAGTCTCCCATCACCTGTGTGCCAGAAGAAAGTGATGGAAAGGTTATTTCCTACCTTGTTTTCTCATAGCTGGTGACTATAAAGCAACAAGGATAAGAAATTAGTAAATACTCACCCCATGTTCCTTGTTGTTTATCATTTTGCCCATCAGGGAGTACATTCAATCCATATAGTCCATCAGAGATGCTCTTTATGCAAGGTCTGCACCAGTTAACAATATTTTGTCATTCTGAAAGATGGTATTTTCTTATTATATCAGAAACTGTAGACCTCCTGCAGGCTGATGAAATACTTTTTATTAGTCCCAAGGGCCTTGCTGTTCAATAAATTAAGAGAAGGAAATCCAAGACATGTTATCTCTTCTCTCTAACGCTACCTGAATTAATTGGCAAATTGTTCTTTGTTGCATAACAGATGCAAGACACATCATATCGCACGTCTTGTGCCTTTTGAGACAGCCATCTGAGGTGCCCTCTTGCTTTCTGTGCAGCAGCTCTTCTGCATCAGGTATAAAAATTGTCTGCTGTCTGTGAGCATGTGGATCTCTACCGCCTAATGCAACATCTCTGGCAATGGACTAATGATGTGCCTGTAGACTGTGGCATAATCAGAAATATCAGTATTATAAAATGCCAGAAAATGTAAATTATTGCTCCTTATTGTTCTGTGTTTAAACAGACAATAAGGGAAATAACTGAATTTAATTTTAAAATAATCGCTTGTCAAGGGTCAGTCCCTAGCCCATTCCAAACAAACAAAAGTTTTATTGTTAACCTTGAATGAGATCAAGGTTAGGAATGTAAATCTAATAGGTGCAGCTGATAATCAGAAACCTGCATCTGCTCCCCAGCTAGCAAATAGTGCCATATTGAACTCCCTCCTACAAATAATTCGTTGTTTGTTACTTGGATGCAGGAGTGCCCTGAACGTTAAGCCAGATGAGGTGGATTTCACTTAATGAATTTGGCTGAGCATTCCTTCTTAAGTCAGGCAGGTGCTGGTAGCAGAGAGTCAGGCTCATTGTTGTTGGAGCAGTCGGGATGTTCGCATGGCAAGATACAGGGATAAGATTTTTAATCTCTCCTAAATTGCAGTCCTTTTCAGAAGAAAAAAAAATTGTGTTTGCTGAAAGTTTGTAGGCAATTTTCTACTTGCTACACACAGCTCCTCTCTTTGGATTCAAGCAAAACTGAAGGTAGCCATCCCAGCTCAGCTGTCAGATGGAAGCAGGGAGACGGGGGGTGGCCCTGCGCTTTCTCTGCCTCTGCGCTGAGCACGGGCCAGCCCCCGCTGCTCCAATTTCTCCTTCCTCTGTGTCCTGTGGTGCCTGCTAAGTAAGGCAGTTGCCACAATCAAAGTTAGAACCTCAGGACACAAAATCATCTGCGGGAAAAAAAACACCTCTTCTGCACTATAGAGGCTGTTTGAGGCTGGCAGTGAACACAAGATAGCAGCAGCAGCCCTGACCTCTGTACATCTTAGCAAAACAATCAAAAATTGAATTGTTGTCTCAATTTTGTGTGAAAGGAATGACTAACAAGTGTGTTTTAGCAAAAAGGGAAAAAGGAGATAGTCTTGGCTTGTGCTGAGGATGTTCTCCACAGGAGGCCATGGCAGACAACAACATCCTAATCCAGAGACCAAGTGGCTACAGTGGGAACACCAAATTTCCACAGCTGTGAACCAAACCTGTGAGCTACCCAGCCCAGCATCAGGTCTCCAGCAGTGAGCAAATTCAGCTCAACCAAAGAAAGGTACAGGAAGCACAGCAACAGACAAGGGTGGGAAAAGCCAACCTCATATAAAATGCCTCATCTTAATTTGGGACTGGCTTGACATCTGAAATGAGAATTCATCTTGTCTTTTCAATTACTGCATTTGCGAGTTCACAATTGTGTAAGTACAGGTGAGGGAGGTGGAAATAGCATTAGTTATTATAAGTTATTACATATAATACATATAGCTTAGACAGAGAGAATATCATTATGGTTGCAAAGTAAAGAACAGTCATTAGGACAGGCTGTGCTTAAGATTGCCTGGGAGTGAGGCCAAATCACATCTTGGGAAAAGCTGTTCTTCTTGGTGCCTAGCTTTGTAGTAGTGGGTGAAACAACCCTACCTGTACTTATAGTAACACGTTTCCACCCCCATTCTCTTATTCCTTGAGACACTGTGCTCTGGTGTGAAAACTAGTTCAACATCCAGTTCACATAGGACTCTGTAAAGGAAGACCTGACACTTATATGATACATATAATTTAGGGTGGACTGAAATTAAATTTCACTTTGCATGATCCATTCCTCAGAAACAATTTAGCATTAGCATCTGCAAAGGCCATGGAATTTGAGGAGGAAAGTTTATACAGCTCAGCCTGTACCTCAGAGCACCCTCATAAAGACCATTTTCATCTTCAGAACTGGAAACTTCCACATGGTTAGATCCGTTATAGCTCTTCTATACGTTAGCCTAGGATGTCTTTTTAAAAAGCAATTTTAAAAGGCAAACTAAAGATCTAATTCTTGCCCTGAAGAGCAACTAGACACAGTAACTGCTGGACCATTACACTAATTGAAACTTAAATGTTTTAAGGAACAGCCAGATAAGTTTACCTCAGCTTTGCAAAGGTATACTATCTAACAAACACACAGCGTACAATCTTCTTTGCTATCTAGATAATGTAAAGGCAAAAACAGGCTTTTTTTTTTTTTTTTTTTTGACAGTTTGGCTTTGGTGGCTTGAGTGTTGGCTTTTTGATTTAATTTAAATCTTGTTTATTGGAACCTTTAGAGCTTATTCAATAACTTTCTTTACTTCAGACAATTTACATTGCCATCTTGTTGTGACGGATCATACTGAACCATGTCGGATACCATCTGAGGCATAAGTGTCTATGAGCAACAAAACCAGTAATACCTGGTGGAGAAATTAGATATAAAACTAAAAAATGCATTCTGTGACATTTATTTTAGTTTTGTATAATACTAACTATAACATAACATAGATAAAGTGCATTTGAGAACTGGGACTCTAGTTGAGAAAACATGAGGGGGTTATTAAGTTTATCTTGATTGTCTTATGAGAGTTTTTGACAGAACATATTATCAAGTATCTCCTTAGAAGTGGAATCTTGCAACTATAGCAGCTTACATGAAATACCAAAGCCAGCTATTCTAGATAGCTTATATTAGTCCTAAGAAACTATAAAATACATCTGTCACCATTGGACAGATTGGAAACTGGCTACTCAAAATCTAACATGAAATTAAAACCCATTCTAAACCAGATATGTTTTTAATGGAAATCTGTATCAATTTGTCTTGGTCCTAAAGACTTTTTTCCTGACAATAGTTGGGAAGCAGAAATATTTTCTGATAAAGTTTGCAGCTAATGAGAGAAATTGGGGGAGTTGTAAATAGCAGAGAGAGATGGTCATGGACAGAGCAATTTGGACCATTTAGCACACCAGCTGCCACAGTCAATATACAATTAATCCTTCCAGGAACCCCGCATTCTTGATGTTTTAACAACCTTTCATTGTTTTAAATTCTTTGCCTTGATTTAAAGGTGCTCGGAGAAGGATAATATACTGGTGCCTTTCATACTTCACTTGAGTGTATAAATTACTATCAGTGTTTAAAAATCAGGGGATTTATCAGCTTGTTACCTGAAAAATCATAACAACAATTCGGGTCTAAAGAAACTGTCACCACAGAAATGCTGGAAGCACTCTGCAGGAGCAAAGACTTGCTTCCATTACTGCTAGCAGCTGAGAAGACAAGGGTGTCCTGTCATTCAGGAGGAGGAAGTGTTGGAAATGCTACACGTGGTTACCTGGTAGAGCACTGAGACACAAGTATGGTAATCAAGAAAGATGAAAGGCTTAAAATCAGGATGGACATAGATTCCTCCTTCTTTCTTATTTCTATGATTGTATGATTTGTTTGTTTGTTTGTTTTTCAATGTAATTTTTCCAAAATAAGTATTTTTTTGAGATGTGTTTACAATCAACCAGAAAAGAGGAGGAGAAGCATTGAGGTAGAGAGCGAAATGCAGAGCAGGAAACTGGAGCTCAGCAGGTCTGTGAACTGCTCGTGTAACCAGGCATGGGGCCCTTCAAAATGTAATCCTGTTTGTGTCACTGTTTGCTATACTCCCTAACGGGATTAAAAAGAAAAAGAAGACAAATGCAAATCCTCTGAGGGCTATCTTTGGAACATCCTCAGAGATTAATGACAGGCTCACGAATAGGACACTCTTTATAAGACTCATTTGTGGTGTGCCTCTGGATTAGGAGGCTGAGGAATTCATAAGAGTATCAGCAAAATAATGGAGAAAAACTTCAAAACAAACTTTTCAGGTTATTCTCAGATTATGCTGTCAATCTTCATTTGGGGATAGTATAAGACAAGAAATCTGTTGCTTTTTTTCCTGAAAGAAAAAGAGAATTTTCTAAGGTGTATTTATTTGTTTGTTATTTTGCAACTGTTTGGGATTAATGAAGCGTGGATTTGTGAATTGTGTGAAGTCTGGCAACGTGGTTGTTACCTCTGGCTCCAAGGGGAGGATCATCTAGACTGACAGCAAGCTTCTGGTATGTCTGAAACCATGTAAAATGGGAAAAAAATGAGCTGAACAAAGAATACTTGAGTCATTCTGTGTATCCATTGGAAGCATTCCACATATTATGTGATATTCCAAACTTGAAATTGTCCAAGAATAGTAATTTGAGTACTTTCATCCACAAATTTGCAAAGTGCACAAGTAATTTCCTTTCAAAATCATGGTAATGACTTTAAAAAAAATATGGTATTAAAAAAAAAGACATAGCAAAAACTTATGACATTTCTTAGGTTATTGTTCTTTTCAATGTTGTTCAGGATATTTAGATTAAATTTTATAGTTCCTTACATATTGTGAAGATTAGAAGCTTAATTTTTCCAAATGGTAACCTCAACATCCAGTTAATCCACAGATTAAGGAGCTAGTTCCCTGCAACTCTTGTCAGGCTGCTGGAATTGATTCAGTATTGACAGAAGTTGGTCTTATGTAAACCATAATGTCTTTAGTGCCTGAAATTCAGCTTTGAAGAATTGTGATCAGTGTTTGTGGGAAGTATGAACATGGAGAATCTTCTGCACTAGCCAGGGGTGCTTGAAAAAATCATGTCAGGTGGAAGAAAAGTGAGCAAGTGATTTGAAGACCTGCTGGTCAGGCAGATCTCATGTGCAACCTCCGTACAGAAACGTGTGCACTCTGACTACTAATCAAGACTGATTCCCTCTGTTTTTCACTCATACAAATTGCCATCTATTATTGCTGCCTGTCACTTTCATTTATGCACTATGACCCCTTCAGAGGCAGAAGAAAAAACACGCTTGCTGAACACTGAGCCTTCTTTTATCACCTAATATGAAAAGATCTCTGCCCCATTAATAAGCATGGTTAAATGGCAGCACCTGGAATGCAATGAACTCCGAGACTGGATGCTAGATGCTGTACAAGTTACTATGTAGAAGCCTCTACACTGAATAGCTTCTAGGTTTTAGTTTGGTTTGGGTTGTTTTTTTTTTTTTTTAGCTAAAGGTCTTTTCAGCTCTCCTCTAAGCACTTACCAGCACAGCACAAATTATAACTGATGTTACTAAGATGTGTATACCAAATATCAATTTAACTGCTTGGATTATCAATAAATTAATGCTGTTTATATTTCATTAGTTCACAGTCCTACTTATATAACAAAGCACATTTCTGTTTACGATGATGATAATGATGACATTTGTTTAATAGGTATTTTTCTTAATGCCAGACTGCTGATTACCTAAACCTTCAGCGTCTATGGAGAAATGAAGCTGTAGAGGTGTTATGCAGCTTTTATCGTATATATTTTTGTTCACTTGGTTTGTGCATAACATAGCTGCTGCTACTCCAGGATACAAATGAGACCCTCTATACAACTGATTCAAAAATATTTTGCAAAATGGTATAAAGTGCCAAACCTGAAATCTCTAAGCAGTTAGTAGGGGAACTGATGACTCACATGATCAATATTACCACATGACTAGAGTTTACTGCTTACTTTAATTCTTTAGTCCCACAATTTTCAAGCCACTTTCATGACTCTGAGGAATCTGTTGTGAACACTTGGAAATGTCAATACTGCAACCCCATATCTTTACCTGCGTGTTTTCAAGATAGGCACTTTACGTCACCTCCAAGTATGCAGAAAGGAGCAATCCTCAGATGTCACGCTGCCTTCTTAATAGTTCACATCACTGCACGTAAGCAAAATCCTTTAAGGTTATTTTGGTGATCAGTGTGTTCCAAGCAAGGGATAAGTGTACTCTCTAAGTAACTGCTGACACTAGAAGCCACCCTCTCTGCAGTTGTAACTTGGCCTCTGATCTTCTCTCCTGTGGTTTTTTAGGACAACCACGGAGGTTTCATATTCTGAATTTTCCAATACCTCTATTCCTGTTTTGTTTTTTTTTTTTTTTTTTTTTTTGGTTTTTTTTTTTTTTTTTTTTTTTTTTTTTTAAAAGAGCACTTTTTAAAATTGAGTTTGAGAGATGAGTTCAAACTGGATCTGACTTCTCTTAGATGGAAAACAATACCTGCAAAACCCTAAAACTTTGCTTCCTCAAACCCTGCAAAGTAGAAACAGCTGTGAAATTTCAATAAAATGCCTTGCATGTATTTTTTTCCCTACTGAGTATGACTCAATATGTGAATTAGGCTATTGCCAT
Organism: Merops nubicus; assembly: GCF_000691845.1. Lineage (NCBI taxonomy): Eukaryota > Metazoa > Chordata > Aves > Coraciiformes > Meropidae > Merops > Merops nubicus. The sequence continues at coordinate 3,871 of NW_008592432.1, read as the reverse complement.
TCAAAGGCAATACTTTTGTGCTAGCTGTGCAGCTCCTGGGTCTAATGACAGCAGCCGACAGAGGGAAATTTTAGTGAAGAACTGTCGGTTTTCTAAACCACTCCCTACTTTCCAGAAATTCCTGCTTTTTGATTACTATAACCCTCACCTGTGCTTATGGGCTTGTTGTGAGTGTGAAGATAGTTCTGGAGTGGGAATTTTCAAAATTCTTTTGATTGTAGTTCTAATTGGATTCATTAATTACCACTGAGCTTTTAAGTATTTTCCTGTTTGTGAGGTGTTCTGTATTACATGTGCAGTTAAAAAAGCCTGAAAAACATATTCTGTGCATTTAAAGTAATACAAACATTTCTTCTTTGGGAACCAGGTTAGGTCACAAGATATGAAAGAACTGTTGAATAGTCACAACTTTTTATGTGCACTGATCCGGGTTGAATGCGAAAGGTTTTGTATCCTATTAACATCTCCTGAGCTAACCAGCCCCTTAAATGTGATTACAAGGATCACGCATCTAAGTCCTTCAAAAGGGGTTACGGGGCTCTTTTGATCAACTAAAGAAAATATCTGGCAAAGTTCAGGGCTGCTTCAGAGGAATCCACGCAGTCAATAAATAACTCATGCTTCTGGCCATGCATCATAGTTCATTATGGTGGATGGTATTTATGATCAAAGGAATAATAAGCTAGGTGTAGACAAACCCTGTGGTGGTTTTCCTAGAGGATATTTACTCAGGTGTCACAGGAAGTATTCTTTCTCTGTAATACAAACACCAAAAGGGGAGGAGTTCCTCATATTTGCTACAGACTGTGCTCTGTTAAGCAGCCAGAGAGATCAAAAAGCAGCTCCCCAGAGAGGTAAGTTCTTTAATTCTTATAGTGGTGATTTCCTGCTAGTTAAACATGCTTCTTTATTTTCTTAAATTATCATTTTTGTATCTGCTGATCTTTTTGAGCATCACTTGTTATTTGTATATGTACACAATTTGCCATTGAAACACCTCCTCATGGACAGAATAGCATTAAAAGCTCAATCCTAAAGAAAAGAAAATAGATTAAAAGAGGAAACTTATCCCACAAGCCCTCCATGGCTGAGATCTGCCCAGGATTCAAAGCCTAGAAGCAAGAGGACCTCCTTTTCCAGTAAAGTGCACAGCAGGATCCTGACTTAATTTGGATGTAGTAAGGATTTTCACAATACAGGAAATATTTTATTAAATAAATTATAATCTTAACTTGGTGCCTTCATCACAAGAGCATCTTTGTTTTGGTGTTTTGGCTTTTTTTTGTCATTAGAAGTGTTCAGAAACATACAAGTCTGAGTTGGTCCATTCTGAAGTAAAAGAGGTCCACTCTACTCATGTATGCTCTGGTCCATTATATTTCAGTGAAGAGTAAGACTTATTCTATAAACAATTGTCTAGTGTGATCTGATGTTGAAGGTGCTCTGAAAAGGTGTCTGTTTGTACTGCTTTCACGTTTCCCAAGTAGTAACTTTAAAATACTTTTCAGACTTAGACTTGCAATACTTCTGAAGTTAAAACTATGTTGGAAAGCGAGGAGAGTATGAAACCCATCTAATCGCAATCTGCTAAAAAGATAGTGTCGTATAGAAGCTGTCTTCATACCAGATACAGCTGGAGATGATCACACTTGATTTATCTTTTAATATGCACCTAGATATTGTCAATACATAATACTTGTCCTTAATTATTTCAAGTCTGTTTTGGAGGAGAGGGAGCATATACCCACATTCACTCAGAAGTTTGAAATCTCACCTGGGAGGCTTCCTAGAGAAAGACCAAGCCATAAATTTGGGGGAACAAAAGAGGGTCAAACACCAAGGCATGTTGAGATAGAGAAAAAAAAGAACATGAAAGAGTGAAAAATAAAGGAAAAATGTGGCTAGACTGCATGACACTGAATGTCACTTAATGACTTCATGCCTAATTTTTACAGTACAATCACTGCTTATTTGACATGTAGATTGTCATTCATTAAGGGCTGAAACTCCCTGTTTGTTTGAACAGTGCATCAGAGACTGTGACTTTCACTGGTTTAAACTAGGATGCTTTCTGCAGCAATGTCATTACTTACACATTCTTCAGGATCATCTAAATAAAACAGATAGTAGTTTAGGGGAGTTTCACAGACCAGTTTCCCTGAATAATTAATTAATGCAGGAGACTAAAGTGTGTACAACACTACACTCCAAAGGGACTCGGTAAGCTGAGTAACATGGACTTTTTGCCTTTGAGGTCCCTTCGACAGGCAAGAGAGCACTCACAGGGAATTTCAGATCTTCAGAGCTACGGGACAGTAGCTTAGGCATGCAGATATCAAGAAGCAGCCAAGGTGAGCAGCACTGGTTTTGCTAAAAACTGCTAGGAGTGGAAGATGACATATGAACCGATTGCTGAAGTTATTGTCTTTTCTGGCTCCTAAGATTTGTGTCCAAGCACTTCCCTACTCCTTGCTCCAGGAGTTGCCTCAAATGCAAGCCAGCTCTGCCTGGGAGGAGAGGTACAAGTGTCCACCATCCCCTTTTTGAGTTTCCACTGAGAGGCTTCTAGCCTTTTTTCGTGGTGCACTCTGGTCATACTTCTGCGTGATCAGATGATTAGACTGTCATGCTTCTGCATGTGACCTGCCACCCATCCTGACACATGGCCTAAAGGCAGTGGGTGCTAGGCACTCATAAGCACAACTATAATCAACGAGAGCTTTGCTCTGGGAGGAGGAGGCTTTGCACGGTGTTGCTCACATGGCAGTTCAAGTCTAAAAGACGTGAATGTTTTTATAACTGAGGCCCTATTCTACTAGTGCTTCCAACACCAAATAGTAAAATGAGATTATAAAGCTAGGAAGCTCGTTTTGTATTTTTATTGTGTCTCAACCAGGGGAAGAGGAATGGTTATGAAGGAACAGAGCAGCCAGCAATGAAAGGAGATCATAAAGACTGTATGGTACCTTAAACTTCCCCTCATAAATTTCTATGAGCATAATGCTGTGCACAGACTAAATATGGTTCCATTTTTATACAGTAAAGAGGAAGTGCTCTGATGAAGGGAATTAAGGCGGCCTCGTCCTTACAAATCTCTCTTGTCGCTGTTTAGCTTTGGGGTTTAAGAATATAGAGGTTTCTACTGATTAGTTTCCCACAGTGAGGAATTTTATAAAGCTTCTTGTCCATGTGATTTCTTTGATGCCTAGAATAGGTTAAGCAGCCTTTCCCATCACAGATGTATTCACATGGAAAAGTCATTCATCATCTACCCAGTCTCTACTGTATTTTGGTGAAAGATGTAGAATGTAGCTCTGAAACACATCCCCTACTGTCAGACCTGTCTGAAAACAAAGATCAGGTTCAAACACTTAGAAAAATGGAAGGAAGCAATCTTCTGCTGCAGCAGAAGTCTCCAATGGAGGCCCATTTTCCTGGTGCTGATTAAGATTGGCTGCTCCTTTGCAGTGTCAGGGGTCCTCCAAAGAAAAGCTAAGCATCATAATTAAAGCCTGGTTCATATACACCACACAGGAGCTGTACTGATAGAATTCATCCATATCCCAAGTTTGGAGTACTTTGTCTTGCAACTTCACTGCTATCATGTATTACACGCATGTTGCGCTGCTGTTGTGTTGTCACCACTCCGCAACAGGTAATAACATAATCCCTGTGCACGCACCAGATCTCAATTATTTTTAGCAGCCCAGGTTAAGTCCATTAGGTTTATGCCGGCTAGGATAGACACCGGCAGCTCCCGGCTCTCCGATGCGAGGTCCGCAGGCTCCTTGGGTGCCTGGTGCCCATGAGGTGCGGCGCGGTGCCCCGGTGGTGTCCAGCCCTCGCAGGCGGTGACCCCGCTCCGGCCGCG
>NW_008592431.1:385-660 GCF_000691845.1 Merops nubicus | reverse complement strand
GAAAGGGACCTGCCCCACGTTCTTATTTGTTTATTATTTAAACGTTTATCAGTTTTATTTGATCGGTTCCTTCCCTCTCTTTGGCAGTTCGGAGTCAGGTCTTGTCAGGTCGTGAGAGGACTGTGAAGTCAGAAGGATATAAAAGAGCAAATTTAGCCTAAACCAAACCAGCCGTTTGACATGCGCGTATACCGCCCAAAGACACCGTAGCTCGAGGTAAAGTTTGGCCCCTCGCATTCCTTGTTCACCTTAACTCCAAATTCGTTGGCCTCTGT
>NW_008592431.1:0-275 GCF_000691845.1 Merops nubicus | reverse complement strand
TTAGCGATCAACTGAAAGCAAAACAAATAGGACGGGGCCATTAATGGCTGTCTTGACCTGGGTTTCAGTTGGTTGGTTGGTTTGGTTTTGGGTTTTTTTAACCAGATAAACTAAATCTAATAAAAAGTGAACTTTGTAAGCCAGTGTCAAAAAAATACCCCCAAAGCTTAAAATCATGCCTTTGAATATATTTTCGTAGAGATTAAAACTAGGTCTGCAAAGAGATGCCCACTGCAGGCTGGCCTTGCTCAACAGCCGGGGAACCGAGAACAGGT
>NW_008592430.1:5393-8471 GCF_000691845.1 Merops nubicus | reverse complement strand
AGCTCCTCGGGGGCTGCCGGAGCTGCCTGCGGGGGGAGTTCCTGGTTTCCCTGGGCATCAGGGGCCGTCCCACCCCTTGGCTCTGCCGGGGCTGCTTAGTTTGTGTTTAGCTGTGTTTCTGGTTTAATAATAAGCTGCATAATTAGTGGTGGAGTCCCCACCCCTGGAGGGGATCCCAAGCCGTGGAGATGTGGGGTGAGGGACACGGGGCAGTGGGGACCTGGCAGGGCTGGGGGAAGGGTTGGATTTGATCTTAAAGGTTTTTTCCAACCATCATGATTCTGTGTTTCTGTGAAAATCCACTTTCCTCTGCCAGCAGAGCTGCCCATGGCCACGTTACATCCAGAACTGCAGCTGTCCTCCTCATCTCTCCAGCTCTATGGGCAGTTTTTGTAGGATCATTGGCTGGAAAAGACCCCCCAAGATCATCCAGTCCAACCCAACACCCCCATGACCACTGAACCACATCCCCAAGGGCCACGTCCACATGTTTTTTTGGACCCCTCCAGGGCTGGGGACTCCATCCCCTCCCTGGGCAGCCTGGGCCAAGGCCTCACCACTCTGACAGGAGAGAAATTCTGCCTCAGATACAAACAAAATTTTCTTCAGCCCATTGCCCCTCACCCTCTCCCTGGTTCCTTGGGAGAAGAGGCATCTTCTGGCCATGACACCCCAGCACCCTGAACCTGATACTGGATTTTTCTGTCCCAGGTCATCCAGCTTTATCTCTGCAGGGGGCTGGCAGAGAGAAGGGTTGTCCCTGCAGGGACAGAGCCAGGGCAGGGGCTGAGCAGGAGCCTTCTCCAGCACTTCTCCCTTCTCTTTCAGAGTGCAGATCAGAGACAGAGAGATCAAGGTGAACATCTTTGACATGGCAGGACACCCTTTATTCTATGAGGTAAGGCAGACCTGGCTCTGGGCAGCCCATCTCAGAAGCCTTCAGCACCCAGCAGCTCTGCCCAAAATTGAGGTTTGGGGTGGAAAACTTGAATATACATTTCTGAGGAGCTTCCACTGCCTCATGGATCCACCTGACCATCTGTGCTGGATCCTGGGCAGTGAGAGAGATGCAAAGAAGGAAGGGACCAAATGACCACAGAGTCTGAGAGCCCTGGGGGTGCTGAGCTGGAGCAGAGAAGCCTCAGAGGGGATCTGAGCAGTGCTGAGCAAGAGCTAAAGGGCCCCGGGGGGCAAGAGGCTGGGGCCAGACTCTGCTCAGTGGTGCCAGGGACAGGACAAGGGGCAACGGGCACCAACTGGAACCCAGGAGGTGCCACCTGAGCAGGAGGAGAAACTTCTCTGCTGGGAGGGTGGCAGAGCCTGGCCCAGGCTGCCCAGAGAGGCTGTGGAGTCTCCTGCTCTGGAGAGATCCCAAACCCTCCTGGCTGTGCCCCTGGGCACCCTGCTGGGGGTGAGCTGCTGGAGCAGGGGTGGGATGAGATGATCCCCAGAGGTCACTCCCAACCCCACCACGCTGGGATCCTGTTTGAAAGAACCCCCCAAAGACCTGATTGTAAACCACAGCTGGAAAGTTTGGCTGTTAGAAGGTAACACACACGTTGCCCTGTTTCCAAGTGGCTCCTTGTGCTTATCAATCTGCTCATCCTGAGGGTCTGCTGACTCAACTGGGAGCTCTCTGGAGCTTTCCTTGGGAGTTTGCAGCATGTTGGTGTCCTCCTCCACGACCACAGTGCTGTGAGACACTTGCTGTGGCACTATATGACTGTGGTCTGTCCCTTCCAAGTGAAATAGTCCATTCCAGAGTTATTTGCTATACAAATAATTAGCAAAACCATGGGCTGGACATTGGCCCAGTTCAAGTTCTCCAGTGTTGAGGAATCCATCACTCCCCTGGAGAAATGGGGGTGGGTTCCCCCATCTGACCTTCTGCTGTGGATCTCTTTGTGTGGAGATGAGTTTTTTTATCCCAGAATCAAACAGATAACCAGGTTGGACTGGATGATCTTAAAGGTGTTTTTCTAAGCTAGATCATTCTGTGATCCTCAGGGAGTGGTGACCCCCAGAGCTGCCAGACCCTGTGCTCCCAGCCTGGCTCTGGCTGAGCTCAGTGCTGCTGCCTTTGTCCCCACAGGTGAGGAATGAGTTCTACAAGGACACCCAGGGGGTCCTCCTGGTCTACGACGTGGGGCAGAAGGAATCCTTTGAGGCCCTGGAGGCCTGGCTGGCTGAGATGAAGCAGGAGCTGGGCCCCCATGGCAACATGGACAACGTGGTCTTCGTGGTCTGTGCCAACAAGGTGAGGACCTGGGGGGGTCCTGATCTCCAGACCTCAGGGCTCCTTGTGTTCCCAGCCTGAGTCCAAGGTGTTGGGAAGGGAAAGGAGTGGTGGAGTGTGGCCAGGGAAGGGCAACGAGGCTGCTGGGGAAGGGTCTAGAGCCCAAGTGTGGGGAGGAGCAGCTGAGGGAGCTGGGGGTGCTGAGCCTGGAGCAAAGGAGGCTCAGGGGAGACCTTCTGGCTCTGCACAGCTCCTGACAGGAGCCTGGAGCCAGGGGGGGGTCGGGCTCTGCTCCCAAGGGACAACAGGACAAGAGGAAAGGGCCTCAAGTTGCCCCAGGGGAGGTTTCAGTTGTCCCTGAGGAACAATTTCTTGCCCTGGAGGGTTGCCCAGGGCTGTGCCAGGCTGCCCAGGGCAGTGGTGGAGTCCCCACCCCTGGAGGGGTTCCCAAGCTGTGGAGCTGTGGGGTGAGGGACATCGCTGGCTTCCTGGCCATGCTCTCCACCCAGGCAGGCCCCTTCCTTGCTGGGGCCCCTCGGCCTTGGGGCTGTGTGCCCCAGGGGCTGCAGCAGGGCACAGGTGCCCTCTGGGCTCTGCCCCCAGATCGACAGCACCAAGCTGCGCAGCGTGGACGAGAGCGAGGGGCGGCTGTGGGCGGAGAGCCGCGGGTTCCTCTACTTCGAGACCTCGGCCCAGACTGGAGAGGGGATCAACGAGATGTTCCAGGTGAGGAGTGAGGGGGTGGAGAGGGCACAGACACCACGCTGAGCTGGGATTTGATCACAGGGTGGCACAGGATCCCAGCGTGGTGGGGTTGGGAGGGACCTCTGGGGATCATATCA
>NW_008592430.1:3780-5321 GCF_000691845.1 Merops nubicus | reverse complement strand
CTCCACAGCCTCTCTGGGCAGCCTGGGCCAGGCTCTGCCACCCTCCCAGCAGAGAAGTTTCTCCTCCTGCTCAGGTGGCACCTCCTGGGTTCCAGTTGGTGCCCGTTGCCCCTTGTCCTGTCCCTGGCACCACTGAGCAGAGTCTGGCCCCAGCCTCTTGCCCCCCGGGGCCCTTTAGCTCTTGCTCAGCACTGCTCAGATCCCCTCTGAGGCTTCTCTGCTCCAGCTCAGCAGCCCCAGGGCTCTCAGCCTGGCCTGGCACAGAGATGCTCCAGCCCCTCAGCAGCTTCCCAGCCTCTGCTGGACTCTCTCCAGTAGCTCCTGGTCTCTCTGGAACTGGACAGCCCAGAACTGCAGAGTTGGCCTCCCTGGGGCACAGTAGAATGGGAGGAGAACCTCTCTTGACCTGCTGGCCACATTTCTTCATGCCCCCCATGAAATTAGCTGCCTGGATTCCACAAACCTGTTGACCCTCTGTCCCAGAGGTGTCTCCTCAACAAACCATCTCCCTGAGAAACCTGCTTTGCTCTGGGGCAGTTGCCCCCAGCCCTGCTCTGGCCTGAGCACTCCACTACTCTGAGCTGAGGAGACCTCTCACTGCACTGGCACCACGAAGCAGAGCTGCTGTTCAGGACTAGCCCTGACCTGAAGTGGCTCTGAGATCAACATGAGGCTTGGCCACCTCCTCACTCTGCCCCGTGGTCCTTACAGGGCCTGGATCCCCCAAAATTGTGATCACTCATCCCCCCCATGACCCAGACAGCAGGGAGGGAACACTGAGCACTTCTCCAGAGGCTCCCTCGTGAGTCAGGGGGTGGTTCCTCAGGGGGCTGCTGTGCCACAAGCTTTGGGGACCACTCCTCCCTCCTCCTCCCTGTGTCTGCAGACCTTCTACTCGGCCATCATCGACCTGTGTGACAATGGGGGGAAGAGACCCCCCTCCAGCCTGGGGGTGGGCTTCACCAGGGAGCAGGCAGATGCCATCCGCAGGATCCGCAACAGCAAGGACAGCTGGGACATGCTGGGGGTCAAACCTGGAGCCACCAGGTGAGGGGCACTTGGGGGTTGGCTTGGCTGGTGGGTATTGGTCATGTTTTAGGGAGCTGCTGGCTGATGAGCTCGTCTTGGGGTGGACAGGAGCTTGGCACAAGGTTCCAACCAAAAAACGGGCAATGCAAGAGAAGCCCTTGGTCCTGAGTTCCAAAATTCCCCTTTTAACAGAGAAGCCAGGCTTGGGGGGAAGGATAAACGTGGAGTCATGAAATGATTTGGGTAAGAAGGGACCATCAAAGGTCAGCTAGTCCAACCTCTGCCAGCCCCAGTCCCCCTGCAGCATCTGCAGCTAGACCACCTCTCTGGGCAGCCTGGGCCAGGGGCTCAACACCCCCAGAATCAACAATTTCCTCCTCCTCTCCAGTCTCAATCTCCCTCTTGGAGTTTCCAACCATCCCCCCTTGTCCTGTCCCAACAGCTCCTGCTCCAAAGTCCCCCCCAGGTTTCTGGCAGGCCCCTGGCAGTCCTGGCAGCCCCCAGCAGGTCTC
>NW_008592430.1:0-3749 GCF_000691845.1 Merops nubicus | reverse complement strand
CGCCCACCTCCCTGCTGCTGTGCTCCCAGCAGAGGGGTTCCAGCCCTCTGGAACTTCATGAGAACATCAGCCCTGCCAGCAGCCTGGCTTTGCATCCTAGCTCCATGCTGAGCTCTTTCTGGTCTCTCACTTGCCAGCCAGGTTTGGAGCAGCTCCAGCTTTCCTCCCCTTCCTCTTCACACCTGGAGAAGCTTTTTTAGCTGCCCATATAAAAAGCTCTTCCCCTTGGCAGTGGTACTGCCACAGGAGAAGCTTTCTCTTGTCTCCGTTAGAGGACCTCTGGCCAGGTGGAACTGCTCACTGGCTGTGCAAGAGCTTTCCCAGAGAGGTGGTCGCTGCCCCATCCCTGGCACCATCCCAGGGGAGGTTGGATGAGCTCTGAGCACCCTGCTCTAGCTGCAGATGTCCCTGTCCCTGCAGGGGGGTTGGACTGGGTGACCTTTGACAGGTCCCTTCCCCCCCAAACCAGTCTGGGGTTCTGGGATTCTGGGATTCTGTGCGTGGGTGGTCGGCTGAGGAGCTGAGTCAGGGATCCTGTCCCCCACACTGCCTCCCAGCACCCTGCCCCCCAGGTGCTGGAGACTCAGCACCCCTCAGAATGTGGCACGGGCACATGTCTGCCATGGTGGAGAACGTTCATCTGCCCCAGGAGGGAGGTTCTCCCCCTCCTCTGCTCATGTCACAAGAGTCACAACATCCCAGTGTGGAGAGGTGGGAAGGGACCTCTGGGGATCATCCCATCCCACCCCTGCTCCAGCAGCTCACCCCCAGCAGGGTGCCCAGGGGCACAGCCAGGAGGGTTTGGGATCTCTCCAGAGCAGGAGACTCCACAGCCTCTCTGGGCAGCCTGGGCCAGGCTCTGCCACCCTCCCAGCAGAGAAGTTTCTCCTTTGTGCTTTTCTGCAGCTCTTCCTTCATGGCATCATCTCTAAAGCCTGGAGGCCATAGAATCTTGAAATCATTCAGGTTGGAAGAGACCTTTAAGGTCAAATCCAACCACCCCCAGCCCTGCCAGGTCCCCACTGCCCCGTGTCCCTCACCCCACATCTCCACGGCTTGGGAACCCCTCCAGGGGGGGGGACTCCACCACTGCCCTGGGCAGCCTGGCACAGCCCTGGGACACCCTCCAGGGCAAGAAATTGTTCCTCAGCCCCAACCCTAACCGCCTTTGGGGCAATTTGAGGCCATTTTCTCTCCTCACTCATCCCTGGGGAGATGACACCAACGCCCCTCTCACCAACGGCGTCCTCAATGCCACCGAAGGACGCGCTCAGGAGCCTGGTGGAGCAGAGGAGGACCTCTGAGAGAGGTGGGGCAGGTCCAGCCTGGGCTGTTTCTCACCCTTGTCTCCTCATTCTCCTGTCTGCAGGGAGGAGGTGAACAAGGCCTACAGGAAGCTGGCCGTGCTGCTGCACCCTGACAAGTGCGTGGCGCCCGGCAGCGAGGACGCCTTCAAAGCCCTGGTCAACGCCCGCACCGCCCTCCTCAAGAACATCAAGTAGGGCCACAAACCTCCCCCTGGAGCTGGAAACCTTCCCCTCTTCCCAGCCAGCTATCTCTGGACACCCCATCTGCTCCTCAGGCTCCCCACTGGCACGGACACACGCTCCCAGCTTCTGAGCTGAGGGTGGGAGAGGGACCCCCGAGCTCTCCTTGGGTGGTAGGGGTGCTGCAAGCAGTGAGGTCCTCCCTTTTCTGGGAGGTACCAGGGAGAAGCTGGCTCCAGGAGTGTCCTTTTCCCCCCTTGCTCCCATCTTGGGGCCAGGATTGGTCCCTCTGGCAAGACCAGGGCTGCCCCCAGGCACCCACCTCCTCCCTACAGCACAGACCCCCTGCCACCATCCCCCCCCCTCCCCCACCCCCCTCCTTCCACCCCCCTGAGCTCTTCTCCTGGGGAAGAGCCCCACACCAGCTGCCTTCCCTCAAGCCACGTGCTCCCTGTCTCTCAACCCTCAGGTCGTGCTGGTGACCTACTGGGGAGGTGCCACCAGTCCCCAGGGCTGGGTGGGCCCTGGCTGCTTGCAGGCAGGAGGAGGGTGCCAACAGCACCAACACCTCACCCTGGCTGGGTTGTGGGTTGCTCCCTCTTAGTCCCACCCCCCATTTTCCTTCAATACTCTTGTTGATTTAGAGGAAACTGGTTCTGGTCACCCCAACAAGTGCTTGCTTAAGGTCTGGCTGTTGGGTTCCTGAGAGAGGGCAGAGCTGGGAGAGCTGCCAGGCTCTTGGAGGAGAGCAAACAGGAGGTTCCTTGGGCTCCTGTGCCTTGGTCAGGACCCATTTTGATCTCCTTGCTGCAGTTTGGGCTTGTCAGGGAACATGAGGACAACCAGCCAGGGGCTGAAGGCCACCAAGTGCTTGCAGCCACGTCCTCACCCCACCCCACAGGTGTCCTCTTCCAAAGTGTTTTCTCCTATGGCCAGTGCAATATTTTTGGGGTGGATTTTTCACTTCAAGGCAGCTTTTCAAAGTTTCCCTTTCCAAATATATCATAACTCTCCAGTAGATCCCCTCCCTCCCCCTTCTTTGGGGTCTCCAAAGCCAGTGATCATTTTGCTCTCACTCTGGGAAGCAGGAGGCCTGTTCAGAAGCTCTGTTTGCTCCTGGGGTACAGAACTAACCAAGGGGAGCTGTTGCTCCAAGAGGGTGATGTATAAATAGCTCCATGTTGCCTCTCCCAGATGCAGAGAGAGGCTGGTGGAGCTCAGGCCTTGGAGCTGGGACAAGTTCCACCAACAGGGTCTTGTTCCACACGTTCTGTGGAGTTCACTGGACGTTTTCCTCAGTTCCTGCTGCTCAGGGGCTCTCCAGGTCCCTCCTGTTTGCTCCTCAGGTGAGTGGCCACTGGTCTTGGGCTTTCTTTTGGCTGTTGGCAGAGCTGCCCAGATGTCTGGAGGTGGTTACCCACCCGTGTCACCTCTAGGAACACTGGTGACCTTCTGAGTTGTGTTATTTTTATAAATTAAACCCTTCTTTGGGACAAAGGAAGCCCTGAGAGCTGTGGTGAGGGCATGCTGTTAATGTTTAATTGCCCTGTGACTCATTTCTCTCCTCCCAAGGCGGGTCTGGCCGAGGCTGGGGGTGAAGACCTGCCCTCCAAGGGGGGGGGGATGGAGGTTGGGAAGCAACTCTGCAGGAGCTGGAGCTGGGTAAGGGCTCAGGGGAAGAGCTGGGATACACCCAACTGTGGTGGAGCCTGGATCTGCTCAGGGGAGCCACGCTGGGAGGTCCATCCTTGCTCTGTGCACCAGCAGCCCGGGTGCTGTGCATCCTTCAGGCCATCTTCATAAGGACCCCCAGATCCTTCAGGGTCACTGGCCTCTGAGTGCCACGTCCTCCTGCCAGGGTTGGCCAGCTCAAGCCCTTTCCCACTCCCAGCAGGTGGAGAATAACCCTGAGCAGGCCCCAAACCTCTGGGGAGTCGTGGCTTGGGTGCCCTCATCCTTAATTACTGCACAGAAGCAATTGCTTCCCCTGGCAAAGCAGCTGAGATGGCCTCAAGAGAGAGCTGTGGGGTGAGGACACGTGGGGACGGGGTCCCTCCAGCCATGCAGCAGCTCAGAGGGGCTGAGCCTGGTTCTCCTGGCCATCAGGGAGGGCTCCTCAGAGCGTGGTCTCCATCAGCTCTCCACCACAACCCATCTTCCACATCCAGGGGTGCAGGTGGTGGCTGAAACATGGAGAGGAAGAGGAGGAACTCTCTGAAGAGGTTTCAGTGGAGGATCAGCCCCGTTGGGGGGGGTTTGGGG
>NW_008592429.1:0-21120 GCF_000691845.1 Merops nubicus | reverse complement strand
CCCCCAGCAGCCGCCTTTCCCCGCAGCAGCCGCCTTTCCCCCCAGCAGCCGCCTTTCCCCCAGCAGCCGCCTTTCCCCGGCTCTGCCCGGCAGCTCGTTAAGCACGAGGCGGTGGCGCTACCGCTCCGTAACTACTTCTCCACCCTGCGCTTGTCTCGGTTCGTGCTCCCGTGATGTTCCCGACAGCCAGGAATCGGTATTCGGGAGAGGAAAGTGCCTCGTTGCCTGCTTTAATATTTTCCAAGAGCTTTTCCGAGAATGGTGCTCTTCGAATGCTGGCTTGGATTTCCATGGCAGGTTTTACTGGACTGAGATGGAAAACAGCTGTTAAAAATGAGGTGGAGGAGAGGGAGGAAAAAGTAAACGCCCCAAACTCTAGCAATGATGGGTTGGAATACAATTAACTGAACTTTTCCTGTCTGGAAAGCCCCAAGATACTGAGAGCTGCCAGAGACTTCTGGAATTATGCTGTAAGAAGCTTAAAAAAATCTATTCCATATAAGTTATTCCACTAAGTTTTAACTGGCAGGGATGAATAAGCCAAATTTTATTGGTAGAAACACATCAGAGAATTCAGCATATAATTCTCCTCTCTTCTCATGGCACTTTATATATGTTTTCTTGCATAAAAGCTTGTTTGAATATGTGCTGGGCAGTTCTGAAATATCTCCTTATATCTGTGGTGGGTGCCTGACACAAATTAGGCCAGAGGATTCCGTGGTTTCATTAAGGTACTGCTCTTCTTGCCAGCTTATACAGCTGAGAAATTGTGAACCATAAAGCCTGGCTTTCTAATATCCATAAAGACATCCCATGCCAGAGAGGAGGATTCCAGGTCCATCAGCTGTGCATGTGGCCTTAACGATTCTAGCTTCAGTTTTCTCTTTGTCAGAATTTGAATTGAGTGGAGCAATGAGCCAATCTGTCTGATTAGGAAAAATATCAATGCATGAAGGTAAAGCTTCTTCCCCTAAATCAAGAGGATTTACTACCTGTCTGTCATGTAAAAATAACTCCAGAACAATTTCTGGAGATACCAGACTTCTCATCTTCTGGTTGTATCACTTGGAAATTGCTCAGTTGTTAAAATGAAGGTTATTCAAGCCTTAGCTTGACCCAAGGCTCTGAATTACATAGGGTTCTTCCCATTCCTTTTCAGAGAGATTTAGATGAGAAAAGATGATGTTCTCCACCCTCATGTACTTTCATTTCTGCTTCTCATTCAGAGCTTTTCTCAGTCTTTTGCAGTTCTAAGAATTGCTTTTTCTATTCATTGAGAGCAGGCTGTTGTCTTTGACAGCTGCCAAGGTACACATAGTCTGTCACTCTCAACAGCAAGTCACAACAACTAAAATTCTGGCTGCAGCCTTCAAAATAGGTTTGGTAGCTAGCGAGGCATTAACAGAACCGTTCCTTATAAATTATGATTAATTGAGCATGAATTATGAATTATAGTTCACATTTGGTGCTCAACATGCTACTTAAGAACGCTGGTCACATGTGGTACTCTTCTACTTTCCAGAAAGAATTCAAAGACGTTTATAGGGGAGAAGGAGGTATTTTGATGTTGCTGTGGCATAAATTGGAACAGCTCCACCGTTCAGTGATTTTTGCCTGGATTTCATCCAGAATTAAGGGATAATTTTACTCAATTTTTATTGCATTTCTTCCTTCGGATGGTTTTGGTGTCATCATCGTTCTTGTTGGTTTGTGGATTGCTTGTCATCCCTCCACTCCAATTTCAAGGGAGTTCCTGATAGCTAGTTTAGCTGAAGCGTTGTGACTTTTCCTTTATTCCTAGTCCATATGTTGTAGTGCAGGCTAATGATAATTCTCTTTTGGGGGAAAAAATCAAGTTGTGGGTTTTTTATCTGTTTTTTGGAACCAGGCAGAAAATGAGAGCTTTAAAATCAATGTTATTTCACTGTATCATGATGTTAATGGTAGTGGAAATGAAAGAACTGCAGTGAGCACAGCATAAAAACTAAAAATGTAACGCACTGCATTAGATGAAAATCAGGACAGGTATTTATTCTGCAGTTTAAAGCAAAACCAAAATAAAAGTCCTGGTGGGCGAACGTAAACGTAACTACATAGTGGAACTGAAGACATTCTTCTGTTTCGGTGTACATTAACATTTTTTCAGTTGAGTTCTAAACAGAAGAATGCTGGTTAGCACACACACACAAAAAGCGGTCATTTAATCAAAGTCACTCTGTCTTCTGATGTTAATAGCACACTGGTTATCCCTCCAGCACATTTCTCTAAGGTACCTGTCCTCTCTGCCCCACCTGTGACCTTCTGCTCCCAAGGAAGCTCCTTATCGCATGCCAAATCCCAGTGCCAGAATCTAGAAGGGTTGGGCTGAGACAAAAGCTGATTTGAGTGCAGTGGCCTTTAATGGCCAGACTCTGGAAAGGACTTTCAGACCAATGCAAATGCTCCAACTGTGGCATAGCAATATCAGTTTATCCCAGCTGGAAGAGCTGGACCAAACCCTTGTTTCAGTCACACAGATTTACACTTCGTTACACATTACAAATCACTTCTTTGGGATTTGTTCTTTCATAATTTTTGTTATTATTAAAATAAATACCAGCACTTATAGGCCTACAGTGTGATGAAGTGGGGGAAAGTTCTTCAGGTCACTGCTTTATTTTGGAAATAATGCTGCTCTACACTTATTTATACAGATAAATCATTGTCCTGATTAAAACAACTGTAACTGCACATGCATAGATGTTTGCTTACACCCTGGAAGTGCTCATACACAGGTGTTGAAACTTTTTTGTGAGCCTTATGGCTCTCCCATGGGATGTTTTTCCCTAGGATAACCATGATAGGGGTAATCCATTGCAAAGGACAAATTCTGGCAGTGAAAGAAGTTGCAATAATCCATTTGTTAAATAATTGTGAAGAGCAAATTCAGAAAATGTAGTTTGCTTGTAGAAAACTCCCAACGGGAGAAAGTTATTATTCAGAATTGGGGATTTGTTGAAAACAGTTCACTCAGTTTCAGGTTACATTCACATGCTTTAATAATTTGGATTTTTAGGAAGATCTTGCAAAATAAGTCATTATTCCTCACACTGACTAAAGCTGTGCTAACTTCCTGGTTTCGGTGGAATGACTAATATCTGTGTAACTCAGCATAATTTTGCCCTAAATTCCAGAACTGAATTACATTATTATTAACTTTTTTTTTTTTTTTTTTTTTTTTTCTGATTTAGTATATCATATTCCATCTAGTTTGTACTGCCTTCTTTTTTTGGTCAAAGAATTACTTGGTGTAAAAATCAGCACTTTCACAGATGCAAGAATAGAGGAAATACTAAAACTGCAGTCAAATGAGATCTACCCATTCCTTGTTTAAGAAAGGTTATGGCTGTTAGATTGAGTCTCTGGTTTGGGTCAGTATGGGGACTGTGAAGCTGAAAGCTGTGTTGGCAGCAGCATGGCTGCCAGTTCTCTAATTAGCCCACAGGAATTATATCTGAAATGACTGTTGTGATGAATATTTGGAGCTGTAAGTGGGTCTGTGAGCACTCTGACATTTTTTGTTCTCCACTAGTATCTACTTTTGACTCTAGTCAATCTTTCTGGCACAAATGACGCACAGAGTCACGTTCCAGAGATCCAAGTAGAAGGCATTACAAAATAAGCCTTGCTGTAATTGTTGGATGAAGGAGGCTACCAGTGATTT
The DNA here is from genome assembly GCF_000691845.1 of Merops nubicus. Taxonomy (NCBI): domain Eukaryota; kingdom Metazoa; phylum Chordata; class Aves; order Coraciiformes; family Meropidae; genus Merops; species Merops nubicus. Next base: position 17,417 of record NW_008592429.1, on the reverse strand, counting down.
GGCTGTAGAGGTTTGACTAGTTAGAGCTGATGGGGTTGGGAGGGCAGATCTTGCAGTGGAGATTACTGTGGAGAATGCTGGAAGACAAATGAGACATTGGCTTTGCTTTGAGAGTGCCATGGGTAAGACACTGAACTAGAGCAACAGGGTTGTTTCTAGGACCAAAACTGTTATTTTCATACCGTGCCCTATATGCTGTGTAGACAGACACATCATCAAGATACATCAAGTATGATGGCTGCTTTTACCTTCACAGTATCCTTGACTTCAGTTAAGTTTCAGCAGAGGAAGAAAGAGTTAAAGATTATTTTCTGCTTAATGCATATTATCAATTGAGAATATTGCTAAAGCTTACATTAAGAATTCCCATAGTAATCTAAACAAACAATTTCAAGGCTAAGACCTTAGCTTAGTCACAATGTGAACTTTTGCATCCCTGCTTCATTTCCTCTAGACAACATTATTATCACATGTTGCTGATGCTCTCCCTGCCCCAGCCTGCTGCCCTCCCCTAGTTAGCTCTCTAAATTGCCCCCGACTCCTGCAGATAGGACTGTAAGCAGAATACAAGGTCTTATTGCAATCTACCAGCCTCAATAGATTCCCATTTCAAACACATTGATTTTTGAAGTAACATAATTCTGCTCTCTGTGTTTTGTACCCTTGACTGATCAATGTTACTCTTCAGCTGGAAGCCATGATGCATCTCTGGTATGGACTTCAGCTTTCTGTTCATTTAGAGCTTACAATCCTGAGGAGTTTCAGCCTGGAATATGACAGTGACTCATTAGCAGCTCAAAAAAGAGGTTTGTCCTGAAAATATGTAGGAAGGCGAACAATTGTTCAGTTGGGTGGATCTATTGTGTCTCCAGCCACATCTTGTTGCATTATGCTCCTCTACAGTCATGCTGACTTGGGCAGCAAGAATCTGTATAAGTGAGTGCTGTCTCCTCACCTGACATCACACCTAGTATGGCAAAAACAGAGAAGTTTTAACTGACTTGTATTACTCTCTACATTAAGTACTGAACAGTGGCTCCTTCTAATGTTTTCTGTCAGTCTTTTGGTCTGCAAATATTTTGCCTGGAAAAGTATCTTACTTGCCCTTTGCATGTAAGACGTTAAATTTATTTATATAGAGGCAAACACGTGCCAGAATAATACAGAACATAAACCAGAAAATGTAGAATCTCAGTGGAATATGAAAGAAATGTTCATGTCAGTGAAGAATATGGCATCAAATTTCTTATTCAAGGAAGAGACAAGGAAGGGTCGTCTGAATGTTACCCACAGATCTTCCTAAAGACACATCTCAATAAGCCTAGAAAACTAGTGTTATCTAAGAGTCAAGAGTACCATAGCAGGGGAAGCGGGACATATTACATCTATATTAAATTATTTTTAAATTAAATTTATATGTTTTAGAGGTAGTTATGGTTGTTGTTTATGGAGTATAAATATACATTAATAGAATTCTTGAAAGGGTGGAACTGGATTGCTTGGATTTCTCAGTTAAGATTCTCAGTCCCTACGAACTGGCAACCTAGTGGCACAGTCTTAACTTGTCACACCTCATCATCATTTTATTAATATTTGCTTCTGTAACACTGATTTTAATAGCTGTAACTTTAAGTGTATGAACTAATCTGAAATTGTTTATAATTATTGTAGAACATAGAGCTAAAAATGGTTTTCTGTCTAGATCAGCCTTTTCCTCCTGTTTGGAAATTTTTAAAAAAAAAAAAATCACAGGGGTTATTTCTGTAATCTTCTCTCAGCTTGCACAGACATTTATTAATTATGTCTTGGACCTTTTAGAAGGAAATTTTTTTTCTAAACCTGCCTTGATTTGACCTTAAAACTCCAGATGATGATTACTGCCTAAGAATCCTCAGTAGAGAGTTGTATGGGCTGTTGTGACCCCTGCTGCCACCCTTTCCTGAAGATGCCGAGCTGCAGTGTCAGCGATCCGATCTCCCTCACCTCCTCTGCCCTGCCCCACAACCTAGTCTCAGTATTTTGTCTGAATTTGGAACAGTGATCTTAATTATCATTTTATTCGAATAAATATTTTCAATGTTTTTTTGATTTAGTTTTGGTTTTTTTGACACCTTTCAATTTATTAACTTCACCCACAGTGGGTTCTGGTGCTGGATATAGTATCCTGGCAATGGCTGAGACAATATAGAGTCTATATAACTTATTATTCTTTAAATGCTCGAGGCACATCAAAGTTGTATAAAACAGCCTGTATTTTGGTCGTGAGGAGGCAGGAAGACAGAGGAAGATGGCCCATGCCCACAAGACTGCTGCAGTTTCTGTATCTACTGTATTAATTTAAACGTATATTGTACCTCTGCTGCTGATAAATTTTCTTGCAGAAGGAGGCTATACTACAATACTTCATCCTCTTTGCGTTTGTGCTGGCTCTCAGGGGAAATTTTGTCTTCTTAGTATGCAGTTTGAATGCTGTCTGAAAAGGCGTCATGGTTTGGATAATATTTTTTCAAACAAATGTAATACACTGATTTCATTGGGATGAAGATCAAGTACTGCTCCATCCAAGATGCACCTAAAGGGCAACTTGTTTGAGTTAAGTTACTGAAACAGAAGTGATAGAATACCAATTTGTTTTTTAACTTCATGTCATATTTGAGAATCAGATAAGCAATTACATGAGAGTAAATTGGATTTATTTCAATATCAGACTTGCAGTCCACTTGTTGTTTTATTTGATTGAAATAAAATAGCCCTTCATTACACAGTAAACATGCTCAAATACTGTATTTCTTCCTTGGCTTCTTCCGAGCTTGTAGTTTCTTAGAATTTCATTGGGGTTTTCTCCATCATTTGCATTTACCAAACATCCAGATTTGAATGTAAGAATAGGACCTCACACATAATGCATTTGCTTAGTCTACCGGTGTATAAATATACATCAAAATTGTAACCGAAAAAGGTGATAATTTTATCTTTTGTTTTAGAAAGTGTGGCATTTTCAGATTCTTCCCAGACTTCTCCAGTCAGATGCTTCCAAATAATCCAAATTGTCCCGCTTAAAGGAAGCGTATTTCAGCAGTGTTCTCCTTTCTGTTGTTCATCAAAGAGTTTTTTCTGTAACTTGGTTTCCTACTAGATACGATTTACAAAACATTCTACTCCTTAACAATATGTAAGGATCCTAGACAGCTAAAGGACTGCTGAAAGGAAACTTAAGTGGTTCACTTCTCAGATTCCTGCTCAGGATGAATGATACCAGAACTGCTTCCTTCCCCTCCTTCCACTCACAATGTATTGTGCAAAATGTGTCACATCAGACTCTTCCAGTTCCATATGTTTTCTGAATCTGAATTAATTCCTAGTTTGCTTGGGGAGGCAAAGATCACTTTGCTTTGTAGTTCATCTTTTACACAGAATTATTTTGAAACATATTCTATTACAAATCACTTCTGTATAAAAAAGCATTTATCTAGACATATAACACCCTTCTAGGCCAAACAGAATTTTGGTGAAATACCCAAAGCTCTTTGCCAGATCTCTGAACCACTACGAGTCACTCCATTCTACACAAATCAAACTTGTTAATTTATAACAAACATGAAAGAAACCCCAAACATGACAATTGAGGCTTTACCAGCCTGAAAATTATAGCCCGACCATGCTAACTGAAGCTGTGAGAAAAATGAAGCTGAAATTTGGCTGCCAAAAGCTGTATTTAGCTTTTTTGGCATAATGGTTGTGATCACCATGAATTCTAAAGGGAACTGGCGATCTCAGTCCAGAAGTAGTCGCGGAGTGTGCAACTTGTAGGAACCAGCCCAATATCTACATGCAAAATAACAATTGTCAGCTAAAGGAGTTATCTCGGTCAACTGAAGGCTACGTTGGTCTCCTAAATGAACTACTCAAAGAAGTTGCCTTCAGAAGCCTAGGGTGAAGCTCCTGAGAGCTGCTTTTGCCTGCTGGAGTGGTAAATGAAGCACTTGCTTGTTGGGTGCTGCGAGCCTCTCAGAGATACTGAATTCACAACTCCTTTTTCTGACAGATGAATCATTCTGCTCTTTGGAAACACTTCTTAAGCCATGATTTGGACCTTGTTATTGCAATTGTTTCTTTATATCCTTTCAGTTAAATCATACCATTTATGAATTCATATGACTATGAATGTATTTTTCTATCATCCTATAAATGGTAGACAGGAAACATTGAGTTCACCTGTGTTTCCCTGTGCAATCAGCAGGACTCCCATTCCTTTCATCCACCCTCTAGTGTGTTCTGTAGAATCGTCAAATATTGGATATGAAGGGGTCCTGAAAGTTCATTTTGTTCTCAGGGAAAATCAGAAATCATTATTAAGCCATTCCTGATAGCTTATTCATCTAACCTGGTTTTGTGGAGACTCCACAGCCTCCCCAGATGATCTTACCAGTGCTTAGAAAGTTTTATTAATGTCTTTCCAAATCTCTTTATGTTGTATTTTTCTTGTCCTGTCTTCATTTGGACTCAGAGAAGAACTTATTGCCTTTCTTTTTGAAACAGTCTTGCGTATATTTGAAGGTCATTAGTATATTTACTAATATTTTGTCCAAGATATAGAATGTATTTTTCATTTCTCTTTTTGCATCACAGGACATGCAGTCAGACTGTGGCATAGAATTCACCCTCTCCAGTGTTACTCCATGACAAGATAAAGAGTTTGCCCACTGACCTTTAGCAAGAGGTGATACAAACGTGCATCAGCTCAGGAACAGGCCAAGGATAAAGTTTTCATTGTTCTACTCTCTTGGTTCCTCATTGCTTCAGTCAGGAAGTAATTTGCTTCCATTTATATTCTGTTAGCACATTGCTTTTCAGATGTAGGCTTCCTCATCAGTACTGGCAGAAAGGACTAAAACCCAGTCTTTTGCCCAGACCTGATGACAGTGGGGAAGGGAGAGAAATGGAGATTAAGTGGACTTCAGAGACAGGTCTTTGATATGCTGGCTCAGGCAATATTATGTTCAGAGGGTGGAGGAACTGTACACAGTGTACAAGAGACCTGTCTTGAGACTTACTTTATTTCTTTTCTTGCCATTACCTAGTACTATTTACTAAATGAAAAGGTTTTTTTTCCCCCCACTCTTTTCTCTGATGAAGTTATGGGTATCTCTTCTGAAGGTAGGTGAGAGCCATTGCTAGGGTCTACACCTGCCTAAGGGCTGGGATTCATTACTGTCTACAGATATCTTCAGTAGTTGGTGCAGCTCACCTAAGCATTTTGTTTCATAATCAGTGTTTGTCTTTATTACCTTGTAGTGCCTTAGTCTGCCACCTCTTTTTGACTTCTCACCTTTCTTGTCTCTTCAGCTATCTCGAAATTCAATCAGCTGAACTGTTCATCTGTAAAAAAGAAAAGCCATTTTGACATGCTCAAAGCTATTTTGTCATATTAAAATGTTTTCAATATGTATTTATATCTGCTAAATTTGAATATATTATGTGATAGTCTTTTCTAATGATTAGGGCCCTTTGTCATATTGCACACCAGTTCAAATTTGCACCACTGCTGTAGTTATCTGGCAGTAAGTTATCATTCTGACATGCAGCTGCAGAGGTGTAAACAGTGTCTTGTCTTACTGGTAAAGAAAGCTGACCTCGGAGGATCCTCTAGAAGTCTAGCCTGATAGTAGATGGGTATGTTTCCTGAAGCTATGTAAAGAGTACAGGGCTTTTTTCTGCCAGTGGGTTTTGGAAGGTCTCATGACACTTGTGCTTTTGTTGTCAGGTCTCAGTTATTCAGCTTGGTTGTTGATGAGATTTCACAGATTAATCCAAAAGAGGAACCTAAATGGCAATGTGAGGCAGCAGCAAAGCTAAAAAAGGTTCCTCCTTGTTCATGGTACTGGTTTTCATTTCTCTATGGTAAGACTAAGCACTTTTTTTAGCCCTTTTGCACAATTATTTAGAAACCCAGGGTGGAGTTGCTCTTTTCACTCTTTTCCACTTCCTTCCCAATCCAGCTGTGTCAGAGGACCAGGCCACCATTCTCAAATGCACTTTACTACTGCCCTGAATGCTCAGTTTGTGAGACTGCTGTCTAATAGGCTTCCGACAGAGCAAACTTAGCAAGTTAAACAGTTTCTAAGTGGATAGTCTGAGCTATCTCAGACAAATTTTCTTGAAGGACTATAGGAATGCTTCTTTAAATGTATTCAGTAGAGTTATCTCTACCAGGGAGTGGTGACAAGTGGCTGGCATTGATGGTCTCTTGCACTGGGACAGCTAGGTGGGGAGATGATGTGTGTCTCCAGCCCAGTCCCAGGGCCAGCAGCAAGTGCCACAGGCTGTAGCTTCAGAGGGGACTTGTATGCGTATGAATGTTCTATCAGCATATGCTCTCTGTCTGTGCTTTCTCAGTTTCCTTGCATCTTTAAACTTACTGTGCATCAGCTGAATTAATTAACGTGCCCTGCGTGTGCCCTTAGCCTACGATAAACTTGGTGATCTCATCTCAGTCATTCAGTAATAAAAATAAAACCAAAATATAACAGATTACTTAAAGGCACTGCAACTGACTTCGCTATTTGAACAAACACATTGAATTTGAAAATTGGAAGTGGGAGAGAGATGGGATGAAGCACTTAAAACTGTTCTTTTGACTACACTGTGTACAGTGATACGGTCTAATTTCATCATGTTTAATTTTTTAGTGGTATTTTGTTTATAATGACACACATGCCAAATAAATAATAATCTAAGCTAGTCATGATAAAAGAAACATGAAAGAAAAACGATAAATTTGCTGGAAATGCATTATTATGAAGTTCACCTATATTTGATCTGCAAGTATCCATTGCATCTTGCACTTATGTCTTTGGAACACTTCTGCATTTCAGAGCTTATATGGTAGAGTGATTCATTTCAGCATCATCCAGTCAGGTAGCACTTGGGGCTGCATAAGCAACACAGAGAATACAGTTGATTTGGTGACATAAGCTTTCTGAAGGCTATTCTGACACCTAGAACACTTGGTACTATACCATGTGAAATTGAGAAAACACTTATGGCCACTCAGCAAGTTCTTTTCCAATTTAAAATGCCAAAATTACTCTTACAAGTGTTGATGTTTCCATTTCCTATACCACATTAGCATTGCTTATGCAGCAAGTTCACATAGTCAGCTTTGAAGAGACTTAAACTGGGGACATTCACTGACCATACACTGGTGTTCAGTGGCATTTGGACACTAGATTCACATGTACACCTTTAAATACTTCAGTCTTAATTAGCAATAACCTTTACAATACTATTTACTCAACAAGTGATTCTCCATCTAGTCTTAATTTTTTTCCTAAGCTCTTACTGTGTGAAACAAATGGAACTAATATCAGTAGACCTCTTAATCTGTTAATCTATCTAGCTTTTGTGTTATCAGTATGAGCCTGAATTTCAAGCAACTCCTTCTTTATGTTTTTCTTAGGGTTCTAATATTTGTGCTTAATGTCTTTGATGGATGCATAAGTAAAACCAGGCCTGTTGTGATATGCCTCTGAATCTATGTCTATTACAACTTTTCCTTGCGACAAAGGCGGTTCATAAAGTTTCAGAGGCACAGATAACAATGAAATTATTTAATGTGCACTTGGCTGGACTCTGCATTTCTTTGGAAGCTTGGTTTTTCTCCATTTGCTCGTTTAGAGTGGGGAGAAGCAAGGGAGGTGCTAGCAAGCCATGGAGGACATAAAATAAGTTGGACATGAGACCCAGAGACACTGAAGGCTTAGAGCTTGCCACAAGACTGTTTTTTGGGGAATATTCACAAGCAAAGACACTGAATAGGCAGCAGTTTTTTCAAAAGAAGAGTTAGAATTTTTTTTTTCAATATTAAGTTAAGAGCTGATGGCCCTATAATCAAACACAATGGTGGGTATGGTACACACCATTGATTGTAGTACCTCACATTGGTGTAAGTCAGGAGCAAGCTCAGTGAAGTCTGATGATACACACTGTGGTAAGAGCAGGATCAGGCATCATTTCTATGTGCTGTGAGATTTATTTGCTGTTCAGGATTTACAGTCATCACCGACAATTACTTCTTGCAGCCACCAAACCAAGTACATCCTACACTGAAGCACAGCAATAACAAGATTTGAATGTCATTAGGGGCTGCTCCTACACATCTTGCATTAAAGCAGCTAAGTGTTTAACCCATGAATAGAGCTCCTATTATCTTTGTTTTAGAAACCTCAGTATAGATCACTTAACCACTGTGCAAGAAATCCCGTGAGAGACCAACAACAGCAGGGAACAAAGTCAGACAAAAAAGGCTTGTATCTGCTAGAGCTTTCTAAACATATTTCTCATATGAGCATGGAGTCAACTTGAATATTACTCCTAGTATAGACTAACCTAAGACGGATTTCTGCAGAGCATGAGGCTGTAAGAGAATTTGGCCAGATGATAGTTTTTTCACTGAAAAGCTCTGCCAGTTATTTGTAGCACAAAGGAGAGACTAATGCATGACATGCATAATATGCCTCCTTCTTCACAATGTGGGGTTTAAAAATAAATGTTACTGATCCTATTTGCATTTTCCATCTGTGCTCAGGTAAATCCAAGTCTGATATAAGAATCTGTTTCAGTGTAGTTCATCTAGCAAAATGAGCTACCGAAGTTGTGGGTTCTGTTTCCAGGCCAGAATGTGGCCATTTGAGAAGTTTCAGTGTTGTACAGGGTCAGACACAGTCTCATCAGCAGTTGTGTAAATCTGGAGAACTGAGACTGAAAAGGTAATATAAGTGTGAGATCTACCTGTATGTCACTGAATGAGAAGAAACCTAGAGTCTCTCTGCTGGCTAACAAGCAAAGTACCTTAAATATATTTTATAAATAGTAACTGATTGGTAACAAATGTATAGTACCCTGGCTTTTCACTTACAGTTTAATGCTTAAAATGGATGTGAGATTGACCATAAATCAAACAAATATCTCTGTTTAGTCACAGAAAAGTTATGTACTAAAAATGGTGAAAAAGCCTGGGTTTTATCTCTGCTTTCAGCCCAATGACTTAGAAGGACTGACCTGAAGAGGCTCCTTCTAAAGGAAGACAGAGTCAGACCCCAGCTTCATCTTTGTCATTCCTTCTGAGGTTGCAAACAGGTAATTGTGATGATGGCATTGTGTGGGAAGCGAGGCGAAGGAATTAAAGGTGTGAAAGACAATCAACCTATGCTACCAGCCAGCTGCAGCCTGCTGCGTTTATGACCATTATTTGCAACAATGTTTTAGCAGTAATTTTGCAAACTAACTCTAGGGCTGTATACTAAAACAGTCTTGCACATGTATACATAAAATTTGTGTCAGGAGTTGTCTGTTTCCTTCTTCCTGGAGCGGCAGCAGTGATGGAGAACAGATTTGGGATCATGACTATGCTGTGGACCTGCCTGCATAGCAAATCAGAGCATTTCCAGAGTACTCTCTGCATGATGTATTTATGGACTAGACTAGCTCTCAGTCTGGGTGTCACCACGGCACTTGGATACAAATACCACCTCTCTTCTGAAATGTCCTGATATTTACTGTTAGCCAAATGAATTATAGAAGCTCATTTCCTAAGAAAAAGCTTAGCAGGCCACTGCTAGGCAAGGAGAAACAGGGATGCCGACTGCCTCTCTCTGTTCTGCTCCTCTGAGGTTTTCTTTTGTAGGTCTGCAATGGAGAACTGAATCTCTCCTCAGATAAATTGGATTAGCTTTGGTTGAGCTGGGCAGTTTGTTTCCTAGTTCAGCCACAGGCAAAGCTCATCCAGAGACAATAATGTGTTGCATATGAATTTTCAGGGAAAAACACCACACACCTACTATTGAACAGCAACCTGAAAAATGTTTCTGAATATGCAGGTAGGAGAAGAGTAACATAAAACCCCCACACAGTTATTCTACAAATATATAAATAATAATAATAAAAAAGCCCAAGAAATCAGTGTTGATCAGTGATTACAAGTTTTGTTTCTGAATATTTTAAAGCTGATGTGTATAGCATCATTCCATAAGGTCACAATGCAGCCGAGCTCAAAAGTACATACTTTATTTGAAGCCCTTGCATATGCCATCAAATTCAATGGGATAATACATGTCACTAAGAGACCAAGCAAGCCTCTACCTCCTGTAGCCCTTGCTGAAGAGTCAGGACATCTACAATGCTCTTAAGTGAGATAAACATCAGTTTTCCAAACTTATGGAGCCACGATGATGGGCACCAAACCACATCTTTTTCCTTAAAGGTGGTTACAACATTACGTGCTGTATTGTGGCATAACTTGGCCATCTCCACACGTCCCTAATTTGTGCAGCTGCAGGCTTGCAAACCAGCAATCAAACCACAGAGTACGTGTGTGCAAGAGGTCACTGTGTAGTAGCCACTGCTCAGGTGTGGGCAGCAGCACGGCTCTGGGCTCCGCAGGCAGCTGGTACGTTTTGCATGCTGCTGCTGCTGTGGACAGATTGGTTTGCCAGCTTTGTCCTCCCAGTCTTTCAGTACATCAAAGCAGAAATCATTATCAGGCCAAAAACATATAGATGTTGAAGATTATTTCAAGATACTTCTGCTGTCTGCTACTGTAAAACTGCTGTTAGTTAGGTAGCTCACAAGGATTCTCCTCTGCCTCTTCAGTCTCCCTAGGGTTTCAAGAAACTGCACTCTTGTCATGCAAAGATGGGAACTTGTTCCTTACAGAAGCATGTTTGTTAGCTTCTGAAGGAATTTTGCATCTTTTGGTCCTCCTTACGGAGGTTTTTTTCATTGTGATGGAAGATCTGGAGCACAAATAAAAGTCAGTGCTAGAATCATTAAAAATGAGAGTAATTCTCAAAGATTGTAAAGGAGGTATCACCTTTACCAAAGTCTTTCCTGATTCAATAACAAGTGTTTACAATGTTACTAGTTCTATGAATTCAAAAGCTATTAAGATGAGAAATTATACAGTGTATAATGCAGCCATCTTTCTCGTACATGTGCTAATACCTTATTCCTCCAAAATCTGTATTTCTTTTAAGGCACATCAAATATCTTGTCTGGATACTTCCTTTTCTTGTAGCATCTAAATTATAGCCACACAGGTTTTTGCACCCAGTTTGGTTAATGCCTATCTAAATGCAGCAAGATTAATGACATAGCTTGCTTGTTTACATTTATGTAATTGTCTTTGGTTTATAATATCCTTGATGAGCCTGTAGTGTTGACAGACCAATTTCAGAGGTAAGCTGAAACACTGCTTTGATAACTCAGCTGCTAGGAACCGCAGCAGGAAATGCAGGATGCCTGTTCTGCTCCTCTCTGCCAGGGGAATCAGCATGTTCACAATCCCCCTCCCCAGGCAACTTGGTCCAAGGGCTTGAAGAATTTATGCAGAAGTTCAGAAAAATGTCACTGGCACACATGGGCATATAGTACCAGCTCCTCCTTGCACACTGTTTTCTGTGGAAGTACCCAGTGTGGTCACGGGATGTGAGGGCAACAGTGGCAGGGAAATGATCTGCTGAAGCTACCAATACCAGGTTTGACAGAATGTCATAAACATTGTTCCCTGACATTAAAAGTTGTATTAAAGCAATTACCATTGTTGATGGAGAACAGCCAGACTAATTCAGTAGTTATTTTTATAGTGAGCTTTCGTACAGATCAACTTGTACCAGATCAGAAGCTTCAGAATAAAACTTTGTTTTAAAATACTGTATATTTCCTTGTTAGGCAACATGAAAGAATCTTGAAATCTTCTTTAAAAGTTTGTTTCCTTTTTATTTATCATTTCTGCGGCAAACAATGTCTCAGTAATAAGTTCAGACAAATGGGAAATGCTGCAGGTGACTACTGGAAGAAATCTCGACATAAATGTTGCATCAGTATGTCACTGTAATAAAAGTAGTCTAAAAAACTGTTGGTGTTTTTCAAAACTTGCTAATCTTGAAAACACCATCTACAGTGACACTCCTTGTGAAAAAAATTTCTCGTTTTCTCCTCCTCCCCTTTGATTTTCCTTTTTTGGGTACCACCACCTGTCTTTTTCCATCAAGTAGAAACGAAACAAAAAAAGCGCCACCAAACCAAAAGCCCAGGCTGAAGAAACCATTTCCTTCTGCATCTAAGCAAAGTGCTATTTGCAATAGGCAGTGGCTGGTTCTAACTTAAACAATCCAAAGTAGGTCACCTTCATGAGTCTTCCAGACTTTCCAACTTAGTAACTCAGAAGGATAATAATACAATTTTTAGTTAATGAGAGAATATCACAAAAAAAGAAGTGCAGGAAGCTGTGAACTGCAATATTTCCTTACTGAAGACAGAATGCCACATGGCAAAAACAGATGGGTAATCCTTCCGTGACTATCCTCGACCACTGGCTGAAAGAAAAAGCTGTCAGAACACTGAGGGCTGTATATAAAGTACATATACATGATATTTCCCCTCATTGGTACTAAATTGTTATCTATGCTAAGAGATTATAAAGGAAAAGGGATGCTTTAATGTGATGGCAAAGAGAATAATTCTTCCATTTTCCTTCACTTCCTGAAGTGGAGCAAATGCCAAGGTCCTGGATCAAATTTATCTCTCAGATATTAGAAGTAGTATGTATTGCACATATATATTATGATTTTATATAAACTGAATATAGAAGAGTACCTGCTTTTATTGTTTTTGACTATACTGACCCTGAAGTGAAAAATGAAGATTATTGCTGTTGCTAATTGATAGATAATGTTACCAGAATGAACTGTTGGTGTTAAAAATTTGGCTTTTGGCATTGCCACCAGAGTTTGTGTTTGAAAACTATTAAGTGGCAAAAAGACACAAAAGTGGATTAAGAATGGCTTGCTGGAATCACAAGGTTTACAAAACAACCAGAAGAGAATGTCTTGCACACAGTGGTCACATCTCCATTGACTTTAGTTTTGCCAGTGCATGCTAAGAGAGAACCTGGCTTTTGTAACTCACTTGGAACATTGGTAGATATAAAATGAGTCCATAGCCAGGAATGCTGAGGTTTTGTTGACCTAGTGAGTATCTGTGGTACAGTATACCAGAGCAGTGAAGAATGTTCATGTGAACCATAAAAAATCTGAATTGAAGAACACAGAGTAAGCTAATGATGTTTCTGTGGTTCCAAAAAAACCCCAAGATACGTTTCCACTACCTTTAAAATATAGCAATACACCAGTGTTTGAAACCAACCAAATGAGTTGGGAACTCATTGCAGACCAGTCACTGAATAGAGTCTGATATGGTGAAATTTGTCTCCAAGAGTAATTGCCTGTGTTTCTCTTTCAGATTTGATGCGTTAGACCACTAAGACTACCAGCCTCCTGGAGAAAAGGTGTATGTCTTCCATATGCACAACCCTTCTCTAAAATAACTAGGGGTGGTATGTTGTTCTGGCTAGTGAGAGAAGGAAAAAAGAAAAGAAAAAAAGAGTTTGCCACTTCAGAGGAGAACAAGCCTCAGGAAGATACCTCTACTGCTACTGCAGATTACTCATGAAATACTGCTCATGCCCATAGCCTAATTTCCATCTTTTCTATTCCTAAGGTGTATTCCTTAGGTGCTATGATTTTTTGAAGTCATAGGAATATACACAAATTTGCTAATTGTTCTGGATTCTTCACAGATTTTCTTTTAAGATGACGTATATTAGAGATACCTATCCTTAGACAAATCAGTTCATTCCCAGCTATGCCTTTTTCCCCTTCACCCTGATAACATATATATGAAATCTAAATTTTTATGTGACTGGGACATGACTGTTTTTAGGAAAAATGCAAATCATTTTGAACAACTTAGTCTTTCACTGATTACAGAATGTGCTTCTAAACCTCCTGTGAGTCAGGCTGTGAGTTGGAGTTCAGATAAGCCTGTAGTGTTTTTTCACCAGATGGACCATAAGCTCTTCAAAGCAGAGGAAAGGATACCGCCTATTAACATTGCTCTCAAATTCACTTATTTCTTTGTACAAAATCTGGTTACTTGATTCAATTTTAGACTGTATCTACACTGTAAGGCAGAGGAAACGTGTTTTTATAACAGGATAGGTAAATCTAGCAAAGTAGATCACAGTAAGAATTTTACTGGAATGGAGCACGGCTCCTATTTTACATCATTCTAAGTAGGCAAGATTGATACCCACCTCCTCTCAAACACACCCAGTCTGAATTTGCATACCTATGCAGAGGTGAAAAAATATGTAAGTCTATTATCTCTTAGGATTTTAGAACAAATTAGTCAAGTCAGATTAGTTATCCTTGCTTAAAACAGCATCTCTTTGACAATTAAGTGCAATCATGATAATACTTGTCTATTAAGATCAAAACTGTTTTTTCCTATATACTCTGTGCTAGAGACTAATAGTCTCATGTAACATGGGTAACATCAGGGATTTTCAGAGGGTACCTCTCTCAAATGCCCTCTGCATAACCAGATTAAGTATTTTCTGATGCAGCATAGCTCACTAGAGCTGCCATTATTCGTGACTGTGGTCATAAGTGAAGTCCATCTTATGGTTTTAACTTTTATATAATTTTTGATTTTCGTTTGTTCTTAGGATTTGTACAGTTCAGTTTTCCAGTTTTTGTGTCTTTTTTTCCTCATCTTCATATTCTCAAGAAGCTCAGCCTTGCTTTTTTTACTTTTCAGTTTCAATCAGCAAAGGAAAAAATAATTAGTTAAACTATCCTTCTTACTTCTATTTGTCTGTTTTCTTTAGCAACAGAAGGAGGATGTCTTGAGCAGTTAGCAATCATTGGTCATGCATAGTTTTAAAAAGGAATGCCATACCTACTGCACTCTCCTTTCCAGATTTTACATAATCTCTATAAATACAGGGAAAGTTGTCAGAGAGGAAGCCTGCTCCTCTCCTTGCTCTGCTTTTTCACTCAGTGATGAAGTGTCTCAGGCTGAGGCTCCCACCCATACCCAGGGCTGACTTTACACTGAAGAATCAGATCTTTATAGCCTATAAATTATTGTAACTTGGATACAAATCTTCTCTCCAGACGTGCTTTCAGTAGGATACACGTGAGACTGAGCAGGTACTGCTGCTCCTCACTGCCTTATCAGTCACATTAATTATATACAGAGATGAGGAAAATCCACAGACATTTTCTGGTATAAAAACTGCCCCTGAAAATCTGGAGGAAATTTTCCAATAGGTTGTGAAAATTTTAAGGAATATGGATTGCAATTTGGTCATAATTACAGCCGTGCTCCTTTTATAGAAAACAGTGTTGAACTCTGCTAAAACACTTCATGGCGTGAATGTTGCTTTTGGGGTTTTTAGTCTCTTTAGGTTATCTCTTTGAATGTGTCTCCCATTTCACAAGGAGGTATGCAGGGTCAGAATCAGGCCCTGAGGTCTGTGGCTCGTCAGAGCTCTTGGTGATTCGTCCTGTTCAATGTCTGTTTCTTCTGGCTCCTTGAGTACCTCCTGTCCTCTGAAAGTCCAAGGGGAAGGCTGCAGGGCTGCAGGAGGCAACCATTTGCTAAATTCACAACTTCTTTTTGAAGAGGAAGGTACTCAATCCCAAATAGAAGGCACTTTTATCTAGTATTTGTCAGCAGACTTGCTTGAGTGAATTTTTTAATGCCCAATTATTTTGTTTGCAATAAAAATGATCCCACAATTTCCCAAGCTGTGCAGCCTGTCAGAATACTCAAGAACACTTTGTATCTCTTTCATTTTTTTGTTCAAACAGCTCTCTTCACTGTACTGTGTGACCAGCACATCCGATGCATGTGCAACTGGTGCTCAAGCCTGGCACTGTCAAACATTTGTTATCACGGGCTCTCTGCCCATGAAGAGCAGTTTGTCACCACCACAGATGGCAAAAATGGACACTGTCCCATTGCATGAACTGAAGGTCAGCCAGACAATGCTCAGCCTTCATGCAGAAAGAAGCTGTTCCTTGCTGGCTTTCCTGGAACTTACTAATGGCGCGTTTTGACCTCTCCCTGCAAAGACACCTTGAAATCAGTGATTCTTCGGCTGCGACCCCGTTTGAAACAACAGGTGTGTGTTTGGGCCTGATTCAAGTCTCCTTACTCCAGACATGACGAGTGACTGCATTGAGTCGATAGTTTTACGCCAGGGCAGAGTTGCTATGAAATGAGTATCTAACAGCGTCAGAGGACAGCACAGGACCAAAGACCCCAGGAACCACCATGTGTGGAACAATACCTTGCAAATTTTTCCCTTGAGCATGCAATTTCTCACTGGCGACTCAAAATTCATGCGTTAGGGACAACCGATTATTTATTTCTAAACCTGATTCTTCCATCAGATCACAAGATTATTATTAACAATTAATTGTAATACTAGAAAGACTGTTTGTCCAATCCTGCACACCTCTGTAAAGCTAAATAATCACACAATGCTTCTTAGTCCTAACCTGCTGTGTACTTCATCTGCTTTTGTTACACTGCAACAAAAGATACATCCTGTGAAATTTGATTTGTAGCCCTACTGGATGATGAGGAATATTCCCTTAATAAAGGATGCTTCTGAATCTTACCATTTGTTTCATTGTTCTTTGGATCAGAAGCTAAAGCAATTCCAATACAAACAAAATACTGCTGGTCTGAAAATCTTACTTGGCTGTCATCTTGAAAAAGCAACTGTCCTTATCAGAAGATATAATTTTTCACCTTTGGACATGGT
This sequence comes from Merops nubicus, assembly GCF_000691845.1. Taxonomy (NCBI): domain Eukaryota; kingdom Metazoa; phylum Chordata; class Aves; order Coraciiformes; family Meropidae; genus Merops; species Merops nubicus. Next base: position 739 of record NW_008592429.1, on the reverse strand, counting down.
TTGTAAAGCTGAATTAGGTTTACAAAAACAAGGCACTGTGCAGGCAGATTAAAAAACTCCTTACTTCACGACTACCATCAGATAATGAGATCTTTCAGATTAGAAAGCCAATACCATACGGGAGAAAAAGGCAACTAAAGTCATCCATTACATGCAGTTTGGGAGATGCCGGGCATTTAATGACAGTCACCTCGTGCCTATGCCCAGCACTCGCAAGCCTCGCAGGCTGCGGAGGTGTCGCACCTTGTCGCACCTTGCTCCCGCTCTCACTCCGCTGACACCCAATGCTGCCAGAAAAAATACCTCAGCCTTGGGGGATCTGGACCATTTTTAGCACTGAGGCGGTTTGTGTGTATTCATCCTACATGGGAATTGCTGTTTGCAAGATGTGGCAAAGGACGGGGTCTTTGAAGGAGTCAGGGCACAGCCTTTTGAAGGGCCACGAAGGGGCACAGCCTGGACAGTGGCTAACCAGCAGGGAAACGATCTGGCCTCGGCAGAGCTGGTGGTAAGCGGTGCAAGGCTGACGACTCAGTGATGAAATTTTCTTTCACCGAGGAAATGAAAGCCACGTTTTTGCTGTGCCCGTTTTCCTTGCGACCCGCTGAAACGAGAAACGGCTGCGGGTCAGCTCGGCGTCAGCTGGCTCCGAGTCGGCTAAAACCCAAGCTCTGTGCAAGCTCTCTGCCGGGCGGGAGCGGGCGATGGCGGGAACCGGCCGCGGGGCGACCGGCGCCCT
>NW_008592428.1:0-12316 GCF_000691845.1 Merops nubicus | reverse complement strand
CCAACCCCTATGATTCTATGAAGGCAGGGAATAAAAAGTCAGTTGAACATTAAATAGTATTTTGATTAGATTGATACAGTGTCACGTGACAGTGATTGTGCTGGGAAAGGACAGGAAAGTTCTTGCAAATTAACTGAAGAGACAAAGGCCACCTAACCCACTAATCCACTCAACCTTCACATACCCAATGAATCAGAATGAAAACAGACCTTAATTTCATTCATCTGAATTAGTTCCTTCAGTCTTCTAAGTATCTCAATTATGCTTAATTTAAATTTAGTTTAGTTAAAGATAAATTAATTTGTCTTTATCTAAAGAGTAAACTCTTACTCTTTCCATTCAAAAGCAACCTTGTAGATAGAATGTGTAGAACTCAACAACCCCAGGCTTTCCAAACAGCCACCTCACACAGTAGATGAAGAAGGAATAGAGGAGAAAAACCATGATTATAGCTACATGCAACACACAGCACCCATCTATCCTGCAAACCTTGTTCACTAGCCAGCATGAGACTTTTGTAAAAGAAACATACACATTTGACTGTACCTTAAATAACTGGACCATTTGAGGTCCTCACTTACTGCATCATTTTGTACCATTACACAATAAAAAAAAAAAATCCCCCAAATTCAAAGTACCACTGAGCAGATTTTCATTTAACTTCTATAATGAACAAATAACTTTAACATGCCTCTTAGTTTTGCTCGTGAGTAACCAAAAACAGTTTTGCACCAACAGGACTTTAAAGCAAATTTTATCTGCAAAAGTAACTTCCCTTTATTCTAAAGAGTCACATGTCAAACAAGATATAGTACAAAATTCAAGGAAGAACTAACAGAACAGTCATTCTAAACAACATTTACATTATTCTACACATAAAGCAAAAACAAAGTTCCTGTGGACAGTTTCAGTTCAACACCTAGTGGAGAACAAGCCACATGACCAAGTTCAAAACCTCACAAATTCGAGGCTAGGAATTCTTAAAACAATATTGTAAAATTTTCAAGAACTTTCAGCCTATATCAAAAGGAAAGGGTGTTATCTTAGTAGAACTCCAGCTTTGCATCTATGGAATATTTGCTTTGAGAAAGAATGTTTATTTCAGGAAAATTCTGCAAGTCTTCTTTTTTTCTACACAGCAATGTGACAGTAAGCACAGGTAAGGGGAGGACCACTAGTCTGCTGTTTCAAGTAAACAGAAAGTGACTTTCAAATAAGTAGTATCCAAGACTCTATTGTGAACACTGAAGCACTCCTCAGATGAGTGTATCTGAACACCTCAGAGGCTGCTGAAATACTGTTTCTTGTATCATCTGTTAACACATCCCGGAGTGCCTGTGCTGCTTCCTGCATCATTGCAATAGAAGTTTGTCTGCCTTCCTCTCTCTCCAACCCTTTCAAATGCCCGTTATTGACAATGATTAGCTCAAAATACTCCCAGATAAATTCGTGGGGAGGGATGAAACTGCCACTAAATTTCTCTTTTCCCTCCAAGAGGAGGGTGAATCCCAGGAGGCCAGGCAAAAGCAGCACTGGGGGGCCCACCTCGGCCGCAGGACAGAGCAGCAGCCAGTGCTGTGTGTCCACACGGGGGCTTCCCCTGTCAGAGGCTGCATTCCTGGAGTCCTTCCTCCCAGCTCCTGGACAAATCCAGCCCACCTCGGTTTTGTTCACGTGTGGTTAAAAGGACTGTATCCTCCCCTACAGCACATCCAGCTCTTTCTGTCCCTCCTCCCACACACTTCAGTCCTGTTCTCAGCCTAGACTCTACCTACCTGGCTTCACTGAGCAACTATACTGCACAGATGAGGAGTCAACATCACATATAAAGTTTAACATCTCAGATTACTGAATTGTAATTATTTTCATCTCTTCCCTTCTATAGTCAGTGAATTTACTTTAAGAGCTGGAAGTGGGAAGTCAACACTCCCAAACTCCTTGTTTTTCTAACTTCCTTTTAACATCAAAATTAGAGAAGCACAATAAGTTGTCCTCTCATTAAGAACAACAAATGGCATTATAACTTTTCACTAACACAGATGACTTATCTATGCTATTGACAGACCTAATTCCTAAGTTCAGGACTCCGAATTATGTGTGACTGGTCACCTCAAAACATGTATATTTACGTGACAAGCATAAAAAATTTCCATAATGTCAGACTTAATCCTGAAACCAGTAGCTATTATTTTGAACTGTAAGCCCCTTCTCTTATCAGGCTACATGTAAGGCCACAGTCTGGACTAGGCTTCTGCTTCTATGTATGGTGCAGGATGGGAATCCTGCTACAGAAGCCTTCTCTCAGAAATACCAATTCTTTGGAAACAGTAAAACATAATATTCTTCTTAAAGCATTTTATTTCATATGTAGTCCCTATTCTCTGTAGGGGTTTCCTGGGATCCTGCTACTTAGAACATTTGGATTAAAAACTTCTAGGAGTAGCCTGAAAAGAAAGAGGATTCAGATTCCTGGGGGGGAGGAGGGAGGGGAAGAAAACAAAAAACAAACAAAACAAAAAACACCACACCAATATCCACAGCAGTGAACCAAGTAAAGACTTAGGATTCTTGTAGTCTGATAAAAAGGGAGGGAGCTGCGTGACTTACTATTTAATAGAACGTAGTCCCAGTCCTTTTTATGGTCACACTGCATGTAATCATAAAAAGCCTCATCCTCAGTCTCCAAAATGATAAATGAAAACATTAAATGAAAAGTACAACTTCCACAGTGAGATCATAATGACACAGACTCAGTAAAGCTGTTCAAAACCTGAACATTTAAAATTCTGTGTTTCGGCAGCAAAGTCCAAAGGTAAAACTCATTAACCTATGCAACTCTAGGTCACTGGGGCAAAGGGACAGACAAGCCACCAACTCCTTCGTCTCCCAGAAAATTATTTGCTCAGGCTATTTCTCAAGCCAAGTTCCTGCATATATTTGAATGAAAGAAATTAATCCAAACTCAATGCTTTATGTGAAAGACCTCCAGCCCTTCAGAGCTGACACAAGTGTGTATGACACTTGAAAACAATCAACATGTCAGGTGTCTGTCAGCAGTCAGCATTACAACTGCTTTCAGAAGCAATAATCCATTTTCATGTGCGAAGCTGGAGCCTAATGAGAGCACTAATACTCCACCTAGCACTGTGCCTGTGATGCCTTAAGCTCTTTCAAGAGGAAAGCTATGTGTAAGTAAGCAAGAAGTGGCCTCTTTTTCTCAGTGTGGATCGTCCTGCCACTCCTAAAGAGGCATGTAACAACCTGAGGAAACAACCCGAGCCTCAAACTGCTGAAGAGATACCAACTGAGCCAGAGCAGCAGTCCAGGAAACTTCCTTCACCATACTGCTCATGAAGGCAGGGAAAGTGCACTCAATTCCCAAGTGCCTTTGAAGGTGCCAGGACTGACAGGCAATGAGCCAGCAAGGCTCTCCTTTCTCCCACCTCCTCTGCAATTCAGTTTTCAACTGCAGCTCCAAGCCAACACCAACACTTCTTAACACACCAAAGACATTGCCCACAACTGATAAGGAACACACAGGCTCATTCATAGCTCAAGTCCACAGGTATGTACCATCTTGCAAGATAAAATAAATCTACACAGCGCTACAAAATAATTTCACATTCCAAAGCAGGTGCTTCTCTAAGCATTTTCCTGATACTATAGAGGATTCACCCTTAATTGATAGGTAAAGAGCTTAGAGGCACATGACCAAGTACTGGAGGCATCTCATTTTTGTCAGTATTACCTCTACAGACAGCCAAAAACCTTAACTGACATATCCAGAGCAAACTCAGCCTTGCCAAGTTCAGAGAAACGAGCACATTCTCAGATGACAGACGGGGCTCAGTACAAACACAGCTGCCATTTCAAGAAGCAAGGTTTCTCCTCTTACCAAACGTCAACAACTTAAGTGAAAACTAAGCTGATTCATCTCCCTCTCAGTGGTTCAATCCCATACTCCATTACTCAGAGGAGCCCTCAAAGAGCTAAATCTGCAGATAAAAGCTGAGAGCCCCTGCACTGCAGCCTTACCACATGACCATCAGGCTGCTGGAACGTAGAAAGGCTGTGTACAAACCACTCAGGTGTTTGTTCTTCCACACTGTACACAAGTGTACCAGCCACTGACCAAAGCAATTTGGTTTTCTCCTGCCATAGGTCATCTTTGATTTCCAAAAGGGAAGGTTTAAACACTTGGCCTGCAAGAATGTGAATCTCAAGCGAAAAACCTTACAAGCACAGAGTGGAAAAACTAAGAACAGTTACTTTCAAACAAATCACTGCAGGGTCCAAGTCCATTTACTGAAGTACTCGTTTAAACCCTGGGAATCCAAGAAGCTCACAGGAACTCCAGGGAACAGGGACTGTGTGAGATCATCAGAGGAAGCAATTACAAGCCCAGGGACAGCACATTACAAATATCAACAGCATGTTTTGATCCTTAACAATGTTGACAACATAAATACAGGCACTATTCCCTGGCACATAAAGACCCTCAGAAGCTCTCTGCTTGCTCAATAACTATGGAGCTCCCCACCAGATCACATGACATAAGAAAACACAAAATATGGGCATGTTGTGAGTAAGTACAGACCCGAACTCTTGTTTCCAAAACAGATCAGAAAGCAGACTTACAAGGGAAGGATATTAAAAGGCCACGTTACAGACAAGAGCACATGGAACTCAAAACCCTTCACTTAAATTAAACCTAATGGTCATATTCTCATGATGACATCACATGGTGACCAAGATTATCAGTTGCCCATTGAATGGGTACTAAGGACAGCCTTCGTCCTCAGGAATTCAACATACGTGAAAAGATTCAGGCTAAAAAGCTCAGTCTAGTGAGTACCACTGTTTCTGTGACACTGAAAAAACCATTAGAGGCTACACTAGAACAGAATTTGGATAGATGGCTTTGTTTCGTTGCATGAGAAAAGTAAAGAAGCTGTTACACACCCTACTTTGAGAAGGGTTTAAATGTGCCTGTCCCACTGTGCTCCCTCCAGGCCGAAGGACAGCATTTGTTTGAGCTAGCAGTTGTGCTACCAGGATGGGTAACAGAAGTTCATGCTTTGAAGTGCTGAGAAGCCTCCTGCTTCAAAATTAAGTCTGGTTCCATGGCAACAAACAGAGGTCCACAAAAGCTTCAGGACCTCACACATGACAGATGACTGGAGTTCTGCTACACAGTACTCCTAACTTTAACCTAAGAATAAAAATCAATGAAGGCTTCAGCCAGTTTAGCAGATCTGAAGAACATGCTTCTCTTAAGCTTTGCAAATAAATAATATTTCAAAGAATAATGTTTGGCAGTTCTCTAAGTATTTTACCAGCCTATTCATCTCATGCAAAAACAAGTATCTATATGAGGAAAAGGATTAGCTGAAGCAACCACAAGTTCAAAAACAGGTCAGATAACAGCCAACTCTGCTAGGTGTCTAAACTTCATTTCCATAACCATTTCTTCAAAATCTATCCTTTTTCAGACATTATATCCTAAACTAAAAGATATTATTAAGGCCTGAAATAAATAGAAACAAACGAAAAAATACCAACACTCCAAGCCCCCAGAAGTAGGCTAGTCCTATTCTTCATTTACCACATCCTGTGGGTATCTGCATGTATAACACCTTACCTTTCATACAAGGGCCACGTTTAGAAGACATCATGTAACTGCTTTGAAAGGCCAGTGCTCTCATTTCAATAACTGAGTGACATAATGTCTCTTACAAAAATGAAGGGAAAAAAGATATTAACAAAGCTATAATTGAGATTTGGAAAAATCCTAGTAGACATACAAATGTTTGGTTAAGTATTTGCATTTTGAACTTCACACACTCACACTGATCAATAAAATACTCCACCACTACTATACCACTTAGGAATCCTTAGATGTCAACACTCTTTAATACAGGTATGGATCCTACCTGTATTTACCTATTTGTGTGACATTAGACTAAGGACCTTGGCCAAAATCACCGAAGGCATCACTGGAGAAGCCGGGAAGAAAACCTTTTTTCAGAGGAAAACAAAAACTTGTTCAGAACTCCTTTTAGTCTAATGCAGAAGAAGTCTTTTAAGACGACTTATGAACTTTATGATATACGGAAGCATCCCATGGCGTAGGATTCAGAGCCTTAGTCCCTAGTAATATTTACCTGCTCACTAGGAAAATAAAAAATATTTAAAATAATATAGCAAGCCAGTATGTCTTGCAAAGTAAAATATAAAAACAAAACAAACCCAACCCCACATTTCTTCTCTGATCTTACATAATCTCATTGTTAAAATACAAATATATTTTATGGAAACATTACCTGGCAAAGAAGTTTGAAAAAGGTCCCAATATTTTTCGTTTACTGTCCACGTCTGTCTCTTGAAAAGACTCCTGCTGGCTCTGATGATCGGTCTCTTTAGTGGAATTGAGGGTAACATCTGAGAAGTGTGCCTCATCAGTCTCAAGATTCACAACTGCACTTGAACTACTTGTGACCACAAAGTCCAAAATGTCCTCATTGCTGACTGATAAAGTTGTCGACAGTTCTGTGCTGAGACTAGAAACGCTACAGACAGAGATATCATCACTTCGATTCAAAGTGTTTGAAGTCGGACTGTAAAGTTTGACAGTGTCATAGCCAGTTCTTGGGAAAGTAGAGGATTTCTGCACAGCACGGTCACGTTCGGAAGTCAGAGAAGGCGGAGGCACGTACGGCAGCAGCGTGCAGGCGCTCTGAAAAGCCCTGTCAGGCACAATTTCAGGTTCTGACTGCTTTCTCTTCACATTTAGCACACTGCAGTGAACAGGCTCTGGATTTCCTATTTCTAGAGTTGGAATACCCGAATCTACCGATTTAAGGCTATGACAATCTTCCAAAGCACTGGACAGCTGGCCAGGCCCATACGCAGGCAATGAGATCGATTTCGGGCTCCCGGAGTTCAAGTTTTGAAGGACCTGGACACTGCTGCTAACTCTTGCATCCAGAATTCCCATGAAGCTCAAACCATTTAAGGAGTTGGACAGATTCACGTCAGTTGTCTTGGCCCAACTGTTAACTGGTTAAGGAAAAAAACAAAAACACAAGATATGAGTTTTTGCAAGAAGGTTGCGGTTTGTTCTTGGCTGGCTGTTGGTTTTGTGTTTGGTCTTTGGGGTTTTTGTTTGTCTGTTTGTTTTTTAAATACATTCAGTCTTGTCATAATTTACCCTTGAATTAAAAGTTATTTATTTTCTCTTGCACATGATTACTATCCCTTCTGACTGCTTGCTAAGCAGGACAATGGCAACTTAAATTAGGCTTCTAGAAAATGCCAAGCACGAAAAGCTCTTCATCAGCAGTTTGTGCGCCAGTGTTTGCTTCGTACACGTCTCCTGAGAGTGAAATTACATGCTATAGGAACGGCAGTACTTTAATTTTCCATGTCGATATTAAGACAAATATTTGAAATTTATTTTTACAAAGGCATATTTAGAAGTTTGGGGGCTACAAAACTTGCTTCCACACATTCAGGCCGAAATTCTGAATTGTTTATTTAACCAGAATTTCTTAGCATTCTTCTGGAAATCATAAAACTGATAGTAAATTTGTCACTGAAATAACGCATAATCTACAGTTTTGCATTAAACAAGAGATGCAGAATCTGAATAGCTATAAGGCTATCCATGTAGTCAACATTTCAACAATTACACGTGATGCACTTCATAGGTGCATGTATGGTAAAACTGACACTTGCAAATACATTCTACTTATTGCACCCAGAGATAATTATCCTTCAGATTTGCAATATTCATTCACACAGTCTGCCATCGGGCTACCAGCAGTGTAGTTAACCCAGTCAGAGCCCCTCTGCCCATCTAAATCTGAGCAACCCCCAAATAAAGGGCTCTCACGTATGAGCTGCAGGTTAGATGCACTGTCCTTGTGGGCAACTGCAGCCTCTCATAAACCTGGAACACTGCTGCCCTGGCTCCCAGAGCTACTGACTCTTTAAAACACCACATGATTATTTATGGTGACATTACATACATCTTCTCTTTCTATATGAACAGCTAAACTATCTAAGCTCTGCTCAAGTTCGCAACGTTATTACTTTGCAGCAGCTGGCAGAACAAATATGCACATATTGCTTTGGTTTCTTCACTCTGCAACATTCTGGGCTAAGTGTGAAGAAGGAAAGAATACTGCTCCCATCTTGCAAACAGCTTGCTTTCTAGACAGATTTTTCTCCAGTTCCTGGAGCCTGGTCTCCTGCTTCTGGCCTCCTATTCACTCTCAAGTATAGCACTTAAAGATGCCAGTTGGCTCTAGGAGGTCCACCCTGCATTTATTTTTAAAAAAACAAACACACAGACACACAAAACCCCCAAGCAAAACAAACACCAAACATCTTATTTGGGAAAACTGGTTCCTCTCAGCAATTCCAAAGCTCTGGCTAATGGCACCTAAGCCCTGCCAAGCACCAAGGTTTAACACAGTCTGTTCTTAGATCTGAGTCCATTAGTACTTCGGCATTGTGATACTGAGAGGCAGTAACTGACAGAAAACAAACTTCGAACACTAGTCCAAACAGTAACTATTTTTCCCCACAACCTTTCAGTGGCACAAAAAGTTCATTAATCCAAATGTATTTCCCATGCTTTAGGAACTCCTTAGCTTACTAGACAAATGCTGTTCACTCGCTGATTTGACACTCCAGTTCAACCCATTCCTAAGTGCAGACAAAACTCAGGTAGAAACGACCCTGGGTATTTCACCTTTTCAGAACTTTCTAGCAGCCAGCTATGTACTACCCATCCAAATCAATCAATCCTTCAATTCCCTGATCCTTTGGATAAGCAAGGTTTCAAATGTATTGTTTTGACTAAAGAGCTTGTGAAGACATATACTTTCTTAGAGAGTTGCTATAGCAACTTTTCTCTCTTCACATTACCATGGTTTGAAAAGTTTGTATCTCCTACAATTTAAGAAGTGATGTTTTGAGATAGCTAGCATACCAACTGCATACATTACAAACCTCTTTGTTCACTAAATTAAAATTGAAAACAAAAGCCCAAAACAAAGAATCCTAAACAACAACCCTGGAACACAGGCAACAAACTATTCTACTTCATTAATTCAACTGTGATAGACAGCACGTACAAACACAACATAAAATGGGGCATTAGATTAATTACTGTTCCATACACTTGGATCTCCTGCTCTCAGACCGTCTTGCCTGGATTCACTTATTAGTTAGAAAACTAAAATAAGTCTGTTTTCTCTTCCCCATGCTTGCCCACCCCTTCACACACACGATACAGCTGTTTAAATCAGCAGCCCACCCAGCCCCACCATTACTCTGAAGCACACACACACACCATGGAGCTGTAGAAGCACGGATGCAGGTGTCTGCCTTCTCACAATTCATACTTATTAACACATCGAGAAAATGCAGTCCAGAAAAAGCACAAACGTAACCAGCCATAGACAAGTTTGATGATGTTTGGGTAAGCAGCACAAGCATGTTCCCATAACGAATTACTCCAGTGACTGCCTTGACATTTGCTCCATGATTTTCCCAAGCAGTAGCCAGTCCTTAGTCTAATTGCATGGCTCTTCTCCACGAAGCTCACAAATGGTAAGCATTCAAGCAGCCTTGGAAGAGCCAGCAAATGCAGCAGCTGAGAGGCCAAACAATTCTGTAAACAAGAGTTCAAAAAGAAGTGAAAGTAAATTTCTACATGGGCTACTGAAGCTATTTTAACTTGGCTTGGTATTTTTCTAAGCAAAAAATTTAACAGGAAGCGATCCTTTATACAGACAACCACCAAATGGAGAAGTATGTAACAGCCATAACTTGCTGGAGCAAATTATGCAATAACAAGCTACCAAGGTTTTATACAGTTCAGCGAAACTGTGGGAAGCTTTGAAGTACACCCATCAAGGGCATTAAATGAAAACATGAGATTTAATCAGCTGTCAAAAACATACATGAGAACTCCTTGATTCATTTTGCATTAGGTTGTTGTAGGATTGCTTTTAATGATGTGGTGAAGTGATATTTACACTCCTTATTTTAGCTACCTCACTTTTAAGTGCAAAATCTGACAACTGATGTCAAGCATTCTAAACATCATCTTCTCCAATACTAACTTCTTTCCATAAAAAATGTATTAACATAACATTATGTTAACATCAGCATCATAACAAACACAGTGTTATTAAAGTATTATTAGTATAATACATTATTGAGAAAGAATACACAATTTTATCTGCACAACATTCATAATCCCTATAGTTTACTTAACTATATTATCATCTGAATAAAACCGATGTTTGTAAAGTCTTACCATCCTACATCTTTTAGAAACCATAAGCACAAATATCCCGGAAGAGAGGTAACAAGAGAAAAAGAGAAAGGAAAAACACAGCAGAGGTCACAAGTGGCAATGAGAGGGTAAGTACCTGCTATTTACTCATTAACTCTTCCAACCTAAGGACTAAGGGGCACCAGATAAAGATAGTTGTGTAGCCAGGTTCTAAATTAACACCAGGATAGAGCTATTCACGTGAAGGGCAGCTGAGCTGTGTTAACTGCTTGCCACAGTACACTGTGGAGACCAGGAGTTTACATGTGAACTCAGGGGAAAAAAAAAATCACAGAGGGTTCCTAAACAAAAAAACTCAGGAATTCCCTGAACTGCAAATGTCAGAGCTTCATGGAAGTATCAATGCACATTAGTCCTGAATTTAGGCCCTCTCCCAGGTAGATTCTTCTGTCTGACACATCGAGTTTAGGTCTGCCCCAGTACAGATGCCTGTCCAGCCTTACATTCCCCAGGTTCCGCGCACGGCATGCAGGAAAGCATGTTCTGACAAAAAAAACAGAGGCTTTAAACCAGATTTTGACTTTGTGTATCACTCAATCAGAGGGAACAAGTAATAATTGATTGGAATTTCTAACGCGGCTAGACTAAAACGGCTGTTTAATGTAAAATTTAAACAAAGTTAACAGCAATGCCAAACCACTACAGTAAAACAAGAGATCAGAAAAATGCCAGTCCAAGACACATTCTTCCAAGTTTGCTGTGACTTGCAATGCAATTCAGGTAACTTGTTTAGAAGGAGGGGTAAGACAACGATCTACAAGGCAGGTTTTATCTCCTCTGCCCTCACAGGAATGAGAAGAACAATGTTTACATATACTGTTCCGTTCTCAAAAAGTTGCTTCAAATTTGATCACAAACCGTGACTCTTCAACACTTAGCTCTGCCAGCAATATTTTTTTTTTATAAGTTTTTAAGAACAAGGATTTTCTCAATCACAAAGCTGCAACGGTTTTCTTCATAAACGATTTTTTTTTTTTAAATAAGCCTTTCTAGTCTCCATGTATTTGACAGTATTTTTGTGGCACATAACAAGAAAAACCTTGTGCTATTAAGTGCAACTGCAGGTGATCTCAGTGCACAAGAACATCAAACCCAGTTCTGTTTGTTAAACATTTCCTGGTTCAGATAGTTTATGTTCAAGTTCTAACAGCTACAGCAGTGCTGAGAGTGAAGAATTCCTGAGGCTACAAAACAGTCTTTCCACAAAGCGCAAGATACAGCGATTAAGGCTCCATAGGTAAGGCCTGCCAAAACTTAAAAGCAAAAAGAAAGGAAACATGTTGCGTTTTTTTTTTTACGAATCAGTTTTTCATCTAACTAACTCCCAATAGGCGCTCTTTGCAAAGCGTGAGCTTTACAAATCTGGCTTTTGAGCAGAGCACTTCGAGAGAGATCATAAGCAAACACTTCACCCACAACTTTTCCATTTTTTTTTTGCTACGCGAAGCAGTCAATATAAATAAGTCACAGTTCTTCTAAAGCCTCTGCTCCAAAAGCAGTTTACAAGTTTTTTTTTTTTCCTGCACGCACCAGTATTACTGAAAAATCTGAGGCCACATTAAATTAGCAGCAGCATCATGAAAACTTCAGCAGCTAATCTTAGTTGTAATTTCGTTTGGTCTTTCAGAATCGCCTAAGAGACTTTGACTAGAAAGAAGCAGTGAGAGAGATTAAAAGTTGCTGCCTTTTCACGGGCTTTGAGGTTGGCCCCACACTGAGGTTTCCTCGCTAGTGGCCTAAAATTAAAAAAAAAAAAAAAATCCACCTAACTGACAAAGAAGTCCCTCAAAATACAACCGACGCCTTTCCACAAAGCCTCGGGGAAGCAGCGCTCTCCCTCCCCCAAGGTCTTTAGAGCCACTCAGCAAGACCCCGGCAGCGCGGAGCCGCTCCTCCAACTTTCCCAGGTGGCAGCGGCCGGGCACGGCCTGGGCGGGCAGGGCA
>NW_008592427.1:0-944 GCF_000691845.1 Merops nubicus | reverse complement strand
TGAGCTGGGATGACTCCCAGAAGAGCCCACCCCACCCCACCCCAGCACCCATGGGTGCCATGGCATGCTCCCAGCCCGGGTGGGCAGCCAGGGGCACCCACCTGCAGCAGCCGGACCCGGTCCTGTGCCTGGGCCAGCTCCAGCCGGGCGGTGGCCAGCGAGTGGGCGAGCCAGCCTGGCTCCCCTGAGAGCCCCAGAGAGCCCAGCTTCTGCTCCACCTGCAGCCAGAGGCACCCGGGCACTGGGGGCACCCAGCACCCAGCACCCAGAGTAGAGACTGCAGCGGCCAAGGGGTGTGAAATAGAGTTGGACAGAAAACCAGAATTTATAGGAGGTGGGTATGGAATAGGGCAGATAAGGGACATAAAAATATGAGATGTTGCAGGTGATGTATATAAAGTAGGAAATATGGTGGGTAAGGTATGGGAAAATGTGGAAAATAGAAGATAATGTGCATTAAAATGTGAACTATAGCAGGTAAGGTATGTGAAAATATGAAAAATGGCAGAGAGTGTATCTAAAAATGTGAAATATGGCAGATAATGTATATAAAAATGTGAAATAGAGCAGGTAAGGTATGTAAAAGTATGAAAACTAGCAGATAATGTATATAAAAATGTGAAATATAGCAGATAATGTATATAAAAATGTGAAATTTAGCAGATAATGTATGTAAAAATATGAAATATAGGTAATGTAGAAAAAATACAAAACAGGAGATATCTATAATATAGCACATTATACAAAATAGAAAATATAGCAGGTAATATATAGAATATAGCAGGTAATATATAAAATATAAAATAGAGCAGATAGTTATATAAAAATAGCAGATAATATATATCTATAGCAGGTAATACCTAAAATGTAACAGGTAATATATAAAATATAGCAGATAATATCTAGTTAAAATATAGTATATAAGCAGGTAAATATATTTTTTA
>NW_008592426.1:0-1468 GCF_000691845.1 Merops nubicus | reverse complement strand
CTTCAGAGATCATTTCTCTTCTCAAACGCGGATGCTGCCCAGCCTCTGCCCCTGCTGATGGACTTCATCACCAGGTTTTGTAGCACTGCCTTCTCTAAAACCTCTAATGCCTTTGGCTCTGCCCCACAGAGCACAAATTGAGCTGTATGCTGTTGTCACACCTCCCTACTGCTGAAATGAACACACCACAGATACACAACAAATAAATTGCTTTTCTCAGTAGAAATCACCTGTGATTGTCGAAGGTGCTTGGGGACTGGGTGTGAGAACATCCCAGGGTTAGGGGATTGGGTTGCATCAGAAAGGCTGCTGTGATTAAAACTAACCTGAAAGGATGGGTAAATTTGTTTAAAACAGTATCCAAATTTTGGGGCAAAAAGCATGATTCTAGTCCAAATAGACTAATGTCTGTGTTTGTCAATGACTTGACTTGTCACCAACCCACCCCCAGGACGTTGCCTTCTCTCTGGATTTCAGCTTGCCCTCCAGACATGGGGTTTGCAGGTAACTAGAGCAGGCATTGAGCAGGCAGCTCCTGCTAAGTTATATGTGGGTATTAAAAAAAAAAAAAGCAATGTATTTTGTAAGAAAGAAAATTGTTCCACAGTTGCGCCCTCAGATCTATGGGTGTGCAAGTGCCTTCCTTGCTCCCTGCTGAGGGAAGACCTGAGCAGCCTTTCCTGGTTTTAATGACTGGTGAAAGCTCCTGTGGTGAAAAATAAGCAGTGTCCTGCTGGGCTGCTCTAATTGCTCTGAGCTGCAATGCCCTGGGGGTGCTGGTGGGCACTGAGCAATGACTCCAGTTCGGGCACAGGGGCTACAGCTGGTCCCCAGCCCCCAGGGACCCCCTCCTGTCCTGGGGAGGGGGGCAGAACCACAGCAAGTGCCCCCCTGCTGCGAGTGACTCTCACTGCCACACCAAGGGTTTAAATTTAGCTTTTATTACAGTGCACATTATTTTATATATTTATATAGAGAGATGTACTTGAAAAATCAAATGTATCCAATAATAAAAAATACAGCACATTAAAGTAGTATAATGCATTCCAGTGTATAGCTGAAGAGACATTGGGATTTACACTAATCCCTACTATTGTTGAACTGGGCTACCGCTTTTTATTTTTTTCTCCAAAAAATTCACACCAATCAATAACTGAAACAGTTACTTGAAAAGATGGTTTCTGCACTCAATCCCAAGGCATGAAGACACTGGAGACTTCACCGTGAGTTAAGGGGCTGTGTTGAATGCTGGCAGGCACAGTGTGGCGTATTTTTTGTTTGCTTGTTTTGTTTTCCCCTGCCATACTCGTAGCTCCAACCCCTTCGGATTCGTTCCTCCTCTGCTGAAGGAGGGTCAATCTTCACCCTCGCTTAATCCTCAGCTGGGGCCAGGGCCGGTGCCCGGGCGAAGGCAAGGCAGACCTCGGTCCCCGGCCGCCTCCCTCGCAGCGTGCCCGCAGGGTCGGCC
>NW_008592425.1:39152-42559 GCF_000691845.1 Merops nubicus | reverse complement strand
AGTTTTCCATCACCTTTGCTGAACCTGAACAATAAAAGAAAAGTGTCTGCTAGGGACATGGTTCATATCAAAGCTAAGCAGTTTTTAAACATGGGACAAGAGGACAAAGCACCATTTGATGGAGACAGAAAACAGAAGGGCAGAAAGACAAAAAGTGAAAACAGCGCTGCTCAACCCAACCTGAGAGGCAATTCATGCTGCCTGAAGACCTCTTCAATCACTGCAAAAACCCATTTACTTCTGGTTAACAGACGAACATCCTTCAAGAGACAGAGTTCCTGCCTCTCTAGAGCAAATATAAAATGTATTTAGGCTTAAATTTTCACGGTCAGCTGATTATGGAGCCACCTGTAAAGAAGAAGTGCCATTCATGCCAATGTTCATCCCAGGAGACTGGGTGTGTCAATGGGGACTTTACACAACTCTGCACAACACAGAGAAGCAGATATCTTGGCAACATTTATTGAGCCCCTTCCCATCCTTAATCAATGGATAAGAAGAGCAGAAAGAAATCAGGGATGCCACTGCATTGTAAAGTGAGAGATGAAGGTTTTGTGGCACATTCTTCTAGCAGGTGGGGAAGCTGTGTACTGTGGAAGGCAACCAGATCAGTAGGAGCCACCCCCCTTTTTCTGAGCAGCAGGCTCAGGCAGGCTAAACACATCCAAAGGCATTGCACTAGCATGAAGGGAGGAGGAAGGGAGCAGCCATTGTGCCAGGACAGTCAGAGCAGAAGCGATGAAGGAGACAGACTGGCCGACTGCACAGCAGTGCCACAGGGTGGGGAACACACAAAACCATCACATGTTAGCAGGCACAAACTTGGCATGGTGGCATTACCAACACCTAGTGGAAAGATTCATACACCCAAGCATTAATGCCTGTGGAAGGCAGAAAGGTGGTAGGTGACGAGAGAGGAAGGGAAGGCACGCTCCAGCAAAGACAGTAGGAACCCCTTCTGAACCAAGAACTGCATCAAACTATTTATGCAGCTCAATCTGCCCAGAACACCAAAATATGCCTTCACCCCACATGGGCCACTCTAACCCAAGGTGCCAGCTCCCAGCTCCATCTCTCAGGTCCGGGGCTCTTCCATCCCACATGTTGCTCCTCGGATGGAAAAAGTAATCCTAACTCAGACCCTGAACAAGGCTATCTCCTAACCACAGCAGATTCATGTGAAAGTCAGACCTGGAAGGCAAATTTATCAACAAACTCTTCCACCAGCTGAGCCTGTGTTTGCCAAACCCAACCTTACCCAAACCTCTAGTTTGCAGAGCTCTGTGGTTTCTTTCCTCATGCTTATCTCCAGCTCTGCCGCTATTAACAACTAATTTCCCCCTCTATATCCTTATCTGCCTATTCAAATTGGTATCTTGCAGCAGAGGTTATCAGCTCCTGAAGGCGGGCTCCTACAGCAGCTCACCTCCCTCCACTCACATGAACCAGTCAAATCCTGCCAACATTTCCAAAACAGGAACTTGCCACCCCGTGAACCTTCCAGAAACATCTCCAGTAGGCCTGGCTCCCTCATCCCTGCATGTTTGCCAGGGATCTCCAGCACCACAGTGCAAAAACCATCCTGCTTTGGTAATGAGGTGTAGGGAGGAAGGAGAAGCTTCACCTGAATGGAATCAAAAATTCTCCAGGACTATCTGCTGAGGACCACACTGAGGCATCTGTCCTGCCACTCACACATTTGCTGGCAATGCAGCTCTGTTCTCTGGTTTACCATCTCTTTCATTTAACTCCAGCACAGGAAGATCCCTAGTAGATGTCAACAGGAGAGAGAGAAAAAGGAAATGTTTTCAAATTTAAAAGTAACATGAAACCAAGGAACCACTAAATTGCCTTGTAATCTCAATCATTATATTGTTGGAAGGAAACAGAAAAAGCCCTAGCTAAGCACTGTGTATTTAGCGTTTTAAAGCTAAAAATAGCAGTGACTGCTTCAGCAGGGAGAAGGAGTTTCAACAGAAAGCGGATGATCACCAGCAATTATTTCTGAATATTTTGAGTAAGTGCTCTGAAATTGGAAAAGGCCACACATGTTCAAATCCCTATCCTGGCTCAGAGGAGAAATAGAAACAGGTAAATATTTTGGAGAGGGGAGGAATGGTAAAGCCAACCATAAAGAGAAGTTAGGGAAAGATCAATTCTTTATAAGGACGTAAGATGTACTTAGCAAGATTTAGCACTGAGAAGGATTTTAGATTTTAAAGGGAGGATTTCTCACCTCCTCTAATAGTTTGGCCTCCCAGACCAAATGGTGTCTCCTGGGCCAGAAATGAACCCCCTCCACCAGTGCATATTCCTGACGCTTTACATGGTTCAAAGGTTAATTCAGCACTTCAGCTCTGAAGTGTTGGAGTGTGTGGCCAAAGTTCAGCAACAGCACAGGTTATAACATAGTAGCTTCTCAAACTATGTAAGGGCAGGCTTTTCACTTCATTTTGGAGGGTGCTCAGCCCGAATTGTACTCCCTGTGCACTCATCATCAGCTGTAGCTGTGCATGAGCTCCATGGTGAGGAGATCCTTCCTCCTGAGTCACACCCAGGGGGCAGTGCCAGACATCAGCTTCTCCAGTTAACCCTGCATCTGCATAGCACTTCTTCACCAGCTTGTGGAAG
This sequence comes from Merops nubicus, assembly GCF_000691845.1. Lineage (NCBI taxonomy): Eukaryota > Metazoa > Chordata > Aves > Coraciiformes > Meropidae > Merops > Merops nubicus. The sequence goes on along the minus strand of NW_008592425.1, from coordinate 39,928 downwards.
TCCCAGCACAAAGGTTCTCTGAAACATGGACACCAATTATCATCAGGTCTTGAATTTCAGGATAATTTCCACAGTGCTGGAAGAAGGTTAATATTCTGCCTGTTTATAAAAAAAATAAAAAAGTTAGAGAGATTGGATCATTATAGGCCTGTCAATCTGAAAGTAATCCCTGATGATAAAAGTAAAGCTGATACAGAGTTAAAAGAGATAAATGCAAATCAACATGTTCATGGAAAACACATTGTGAAATTGTTTCTCATTTTAATAGATTACAGTTTCCTTGATAGAGCAATAGTATTAGTGCAGCAATCCACCATACCACAGCTTTCCTCACTCAGATTGGGTTGATCCTGCTCCAAATACGAAAGCAGAGTGTCAGCCTAATGTTCCTTAAATTAAAATCTGGCCAAAGGCTGCATGATGTTACTGGAAACAGGAACTCTTTGGGGCAGTGGAGTCCCACTGGGATCTCGCACTGGCTCTGTGCTGGTCAGTGTCTTTACTAACTGGGCAGTAAGAGCATTACTGAGACCACGGGTGATGGAGATGAAGAGATTAAGGAGCCACTAGAAGAAAAGGAAGCTGTGCTGCGGAGAAGCATCAATGACAGTCACCTGATGGAAGCAAACGAGCAGCAGCTCAGTGCCAGGCCCAGCACGGCTTGGGGAAGAGCTTCTCTGAAAGACTTTCCCTTTCTGAAAGTCTTTCCCTCTGGAGCACCAGACGTGGCTTGAATGAGCAGCGATGGCTTCAGGGGCTGATGTGATTCCTGGAGG
>NW_008592425.1:28735-39121 GCF_000691845.1 Merops nubicus | reverse complement strand
GAATGCTGCTGTAGCTGTTACAATGCCCAATTTTTTTTTCAATTTGGCAAAGGTGGGATGAGGGGGACATACAGCTCTGCTGTGTGGGCCATGAGGGGTCTTGCTGCAGCACAAGGAGCCTGTGGCTCTTTTTTGCTGCCCCTTGAGTCATCCAGTGCCTGCTGGGTCATCAGAGGTGAGCAGGCAGGAGCCTACCAACACTTTGCTTGGAAGACAAAGCAGACAAACAATGAAAATAAAGTCTATGCATTTGGTCCCTTGAACAACCATCAAGAGATTTGGCCTCTCTGTCACCATGGAGGGTCAAAGCTGGGATCAGAGCACACGCTTCAGAAAAAGCCAATTCAAAGCAGCACTGGACACGGGTGACTTTGCCATCTCCTACAGCTTACACAAATGGTCACAGGTCATTCCTTCTGACCATGCAGCCTGCATCTCTTCCAAGCAGTTATTAAAAAAATCCTGCTGTCTTAGAAACCCAGGTTTTTAGTCCAGCTCAGAGTGGCATTCACCTGGTGCCCGAGGAACCTGCACACAAGCTGCAAATCACAGCGAATACGTGGTGTTATTGATAGCAACCTGCAGCAACGCATTAATTCATGGCTAAATCCCACATGAAAAGCTGTTCCGGTGCAGCCACCCCTTGGTATTTGGATACACGTTCCCCGACAGATGTTGTGATGGTCCTCACACCCTGAGGCCACAGGGGAGGTGTAGGTGCCTTTTGCCTCCCTTGCCGCAGAGTCTTGTTCCGGCCCCTGCAAGCCCGAGCTGCAGACCCACAAGAGGGCGGTCGGGGTTGCGTTTTCCCCTCCAGGGCCTCCTCTTCCACTGAGGATCCTCGCCAGGCTCATCACTCCCGGCTGCTGTGCCCACTTACCGCTCCTTTCTCCAGAGCACGTAACTGGCGCTCTGCTGTGCCACGACACATACAGCTGTCAGAAAACGGCTCCTGCGGCTGCAGCGGCTTCCCACCACAGAGCCGGGGCATTTGCGGTGTGTGGGGCAGCCTGGTCCAGAGCTGCACCAGCCAGCAGGCCCTTGGATCCTGTGGCTCATCGGGTTGGGGTTTGTAGGATCAGGGTGTCCACAAAGTTTATGCTGTTTTTTAAATGTTAAAGCTTCTTCTCCTATTTTTTTTTTTTTCTGAAGTTCAGAGTGATCATATTAAAAATAGATACAATATATTAGACAAAATTAAATCTCTCCATCTGAGCTCAAAGAAATGTCACATCGTTATCAGTGTTGAACTCAGCTTTAAGACCACAGTTACCACAAGTTTCACTCAGATACCATTGGCATACTGTCATTAGTATTATATAGTTATGTTTTTGACAGCTCTTGAAATTGCCTCATTTCTCTGTTCCCACCTCCCTCACTTTTTTCACCCCTCTGAAACTAGGGCCACGCTTTGCCACTTCCCCCTCCTGCACAGCACAGCCCGCAGGTACAGAAGCTTCCCACCTGTCCTCCTCTCCAGTTCCTCCACCCAGTCCCTTTCTGCTCTCCCTCCTGCCTGTGTTCATCTTCTCCCCTCCTTACCTCCTCACCCTCTTGTGCATCAAAACCCCAGCTTCTCTGACATACAACTTAACCTCCTCTTGCCTCTCCCAGCATGATGCCATCTCTCCTTACCTCCAAACACTCTGCGCTTTCACTGTCTGGAGTTGTTTTACTCCAAAGCTACCCAAGATCCTTCCTAGTTTGGCATTGTTTGGTGTTTTAGGTACATTCTACAAGCAGTCAAAGCCAAAAGTTTATGTTTTGTTTTATTTTCTGAAAGAAAATACTGCACTGGGAAGGCCAGTCCATGTCAGCCATTCAAAAGCAACTAAAAGGCAGCAAAAAAAAAAAGTTTTCTCTTCTGCATTTGACCCTGTAGAAGCTGCAGTTGCAAAGTGCTTTTCATACTGCTGTATGATATCAAGAAGCATCAGCAAACAGCAGCCAAAGTCCCAGCCCTTTGGTCATGCAGGACCTTGAGGCTCCCCAGACTGCCCAGGGCAGGATGAGGTACTCGCCCCAGTCCTGTGGAAGAGGGACATGGGTTAAACTTCCTAATTCAGCTGCGGGGCCGGCGAAGCCTCTGCCGTTTAGGGGCCATTCCCCCGGCTGCCGCGGGCCCCTGCCCTCCCCGGTGGCCACCCGCTAGAGGGAAGCAGCTCCCGCAGGCTGCGCTCCGGCAGCGCCGAGGGCTCCACAGGAGCTGGACCGAGAGCGCGCACCAAAGGGGACCTCTGCCCGGAGACCCCCCAGCTCTCGGGGCAGCAGACGGGGCCCGCGGGGCCGGTCAGGAATGCTCGGAGCAGCCATCAGCTCGCTGAGCAGCCGCTTTGCTGCTGCCACAAAGGTGGCACTTGCTGGGGACACAGAAGCATTCCGCAGTTGGATGTGGCACCCAAGCCTGCGCCCCCGCTTCATGAGCTCTCATGGCACCCGCTTCCTTCCCGTGCACTCTTCCCATGGCAGCCCTCTACAAGGACTTGCATCACCCAGCTCACACCTCCCCGCAGCACTCCAGGAGCAAACACAACACAGAGACACCAGGGATGGGCAGAACAGAGAGGACAAAAGGAAACATGACTTAGGGCCCTGCCTTGCCCTTGCATGGCAAGCGTGGGGCACTAAGACAGCTCCCTTTCCTGTCATCCTTCAGGGGACAGTAGAGAGCGCTTCTCGTTCCCCTAACTGAAGCGCACGGCAGAATGTCAGTGGTGGTGGGTTGTACAGGGAAATGGTCTCTCCTAGGATGCATTGCACACAGCCCAGCCAGCTGCTCTGGGACCTCCCTCAGCCTTGGCCACTGCCTCCCTCACAAGTTTGGCCACGGCCACCACTCTCCTCTGGCTCACCTGCACCAGGCAAGCCCCTCTGTGTGAGCTTGGGCTCCCAGATTTGCTCTGAGCTTGCCAAGGCAGTCCCTGCACGCAGCTGCTAGCTTAACTCTGCTCTGCCTGACACGCCAGAGAGTGAAATACAACATTCAAACAAGAGTTCATAAAAATACTTTATCTTTCCATTTCAGCTGGCTCCCTTAGCCTAGCTACGTTTCAGGAGCAGACAACAGTAGCAACCACAATGTACTGGCAAGTCAAGGTGCCATGAGTAATGGGGACGGTCAGGGATAGCAGGAGTGGTAATAATCCACCCAGCAAAGCTTCCTCGGTCAGAAGGGGCAGTTCCATCAGCAAACCAGATGATCCATGTAGGTAAACTCTTCCATAGCCAAGCATTTTGTTGAGATTAAGTTAAAACACCCTGCCTACTTGCTATTATTTTCAAGACCTTCCATCAGTTTTTCGTATTTACTAGATAACTGAAGGAAGCTTGTCAAGACAAAATGTATTTAGCTACAGAAGTGAAATCTGCACCACAACTGGAAAAATGCATGATTCACAAGCGTGCAGTTGTCATGTGGACTCTATTAACCACATGGAAACAGACATTAATTAGATAATTTCCCTTTTAAAAATTAAAAAGCTAGAAAAGGGCAAGTAACCTTCACTGTTTATTGAGATCCACAAGTACACAGATTGTGTGCAATGCTTTCTGGAAACAGCAGAAGTAGAAGAAAGAAAGTTATTGCAGGCTATCCTTTACTCACCTTTCACCAAATTTCTGTGGAACACCACAAACCTTTTTCAAATTCATCTTCTCTTGCCTAGATGAAGACACACTTGAAATTCAGAGAGCCAGTTCTGGTTGGGCAAAACCAAAGCAAGAATCAAAGCTAGCTAGTACCAAGCATCTAAGTTTTGCCTTAGTGCTATGTTCTTCACCTAAAAGGTAAATCAGGTAGTTGTGCACAATTTACTACTTAAATTTTAACCCCAAGTTTGGAAGTCATTTAAGAGCAAAGTCAGAGAATTTATTTCAATTTGAACAGCAGTTGTCAGAACTGGGTAGACAGCATTTTTACAAAAAAAGAAAACACCAACAAAAAACACCCAAGCAACATAAAAATACCAAAGAGCAATTTTATTTAGCTTATTTGGCACAAAACTTACAAGAACGGTTTTGTTCCCTTCTTAAATTTAATACAACTAGCAAGGAAAAGAAGGCATACTAATACATTTAATAAGCTGTACAGCAAGTGAAATGTGGAAAGAGGCACCAGAAAGATCTACCAAAAATCAAAGTGCATGAAAAATACCTACTCTGAGCGCCTCATGGTATTGTATTAAGGCACCACTCCTTTAGAAGGTTTACTGGATACATCAAGTGTGCAACTTCTTGGTTTGGAATGTAAGAGTCCTTCAGCCTGTATCAGAAATGGATACTACAGCCTCTGGCCAGAACCACGCTTCTCCTTGTAAATGTTACATGAAGAGAGCTCTTTCTGCCCAACATCATCTCAGCCAGGAGCATCACTGTCATATGCTTTGAAGAAGCCACTACCAGTTATCACAGTGACCAGCATTCTACTTCAGAGTTTTAAGCTGAAGTACACACCAGGCCTATGAATTCTTTACAATGGTTTTATAGAAAATAAATGCTGCAGAGACAAAGGTAACATGGGACATATCAGTTACTACATTTAGATAATTTATCAAAAGAACATTTAAGGACTTCCTTGAGTATCTCTTTAAAAAAAAGAAGAAGAAAAAACACTGAGTAGTGTTATAATTCAGGATAATTAAATACACTTTTCAACAGAGTATTACAAAGCTTCCTTTAGGACTAGCTATCAAGTTTGACAAATTCCACAAGACTTCAGGAACACATGTAGAAAAAGCCCAATATTAGACAGTGGTAAGTGTTTTTCATAACTGGAAACACCGAACACAAGTACCTGTAGCTGCAAATCAGGTCATACTGGTGTGTATATATGCATATATACACACACACACATGCTGAAACATCATTACAAGAGCCAAAGAGACACCTTGGTTCCTTGTGGATTCTGCACATCACTACTAGAAGTTGCACCAGGTTTTTATTTCAGCATCTTCACCAAGAACTATTATTTTAAGAACCAAACCACTTCAGTTAGAGGAAGAGGTACCAGAGGCCAGATTTGCATCTAGCGTAAACAGGTTCCAAACAACCAAACCGAAGCTGCATCTGCTTCTTACCAGCTTTGACTTTGGTTTTGCTGCTCAGCTGGATCACCAGTCTCCTTTACTTGCAGGAAGAAGATTGAAAGGAAGTCAATGCCCATATCAAAACTTAAGTGGGAACCAGTAAATGCAGAATATTGTATCAAATCGTTGTACAACACCTCTACTGTAGAGAGTTTCAAACATCTCAGGAGCTTGAGACTGATTACCCTGAACTCTGGAAAAGCACATTTCTCTATGGACATGCAAAGGCATTTAAATATAAACCCTTGGCATTACAGTATTTCGGGGTTTGTCCGCTTATGGTGTAGACCTTAACTGTGTCCCCCACTATAAAACCAAAGCACCCTGGGACATTAAGAATTCTAAAGAGCAAGGGCTGGAAAGGGCACCTGGAAGTGATCTGCACATTACAGAGCATGGTGTTCCACACCTCTCTGACAGTTCAGTTTGCACTTCCCGGGATAACTTTCCCTAAGCATTTGCCTCAACACAGAGCTGTAGTTTTCAGTCACGCTTTTACCCCTGAATTATTTGCTACCACATAAAAAAACATGCCACAGAAGTGGCAATCAGGGCTAAACATTTAATAACATATCCTTTTTGTCCTTTGTTAACAATTACAATCAGCAGAAAGAAAAACTATTCACTCAACTCATTTATTTCATGATTTGTGTGTAAGTCATGGAGCAACTTAACATCGGTGTTATACATTTGTGCTTCCATTCTCTGGCACTTGGAGGAGGAATTCATTTCCAGATAATCACATCTTGCTGAAGCATTCCTTTGCATTTGTCCAAACCTGAATTCCCTTAAAAAAAAAAAAAAAGTTCAAAATCAATTGGTGGAAATATACCTCATTTGCAAACCTCCTCAACAGACTTTCTTCCACAGAAGGCCCTACAAAAAAGTCCCACAGCACTTCACAGGAGAATGAGGCAGAGAACACAGTGGAGCTGGACCACACTGCCTATTGTACATACATATCAACTAACACGATGCCGAGTTAGATTAGGACGGAATACGTGGGAGGTTTTACGCCAGTGACTTCCAGCCTTCTGTGACTGCAACGTTCCCCACTGTTGATCCCCTGCTGATATGATAAATACATAAAAGGCCTGGCCTTTCACCAGCCAAACGTACCTTTTTGCACATGCTAATCTGCATTACAGCATAGCTTATAAGGGCCTCCTTCAAATCATGATTCTTTTGCTCCTTAAACCGCTCGATGTCAGCCCAGGCACTTTTCACAAAGTCTCTGGAATTCAAAGCAATAATTTCTGTGAGGAAGCGTTTCACATGTTCTATCCTCAGCTCATCTTCCTTCCCCTGAACCTTCAGCAGAGAAGCTACATACGACAGAGTGCTCCATATCAGTCCGTAAACCAAGTCCTGCAATTATTATGCATCCCACAGCATCCTCATTTTATAACTGGCACTGCTACCTAATTCTCCATCTTCTTCTTCTTAAGGTTTTTAAACTACAGAATCAGTTTCACAGGATGCATGGGGTTGTTTTGTTGACTTGGCCTTTTTCTCCCCAGTAAGCATCACTGCCATATCCAACCAGCATAATTCAAAATACACTTTTTCCCCTCAGATTCTGTTGGGGTAACTACACATCTTTATGCTAAGATTCAGCACAGAGCACTGCACTTTCCTGTCAAGTCAGGATCTTTGTCTTTCCAATGTGAAAAATCACCTGTCATCAGGATCTGAGGCACTCAAGTACATCAAACAGTCACAACAAAAATTTGGCTTGGACAATTCACTTCAGGAATTAATTTTGTTGCTTTGGTGATGTGTCTTCAGGTGCCCTCAAAGTGGACATACATTTCTGTAATTCATAGCTTTGATTTGTGCTGGACTACACATATAAGGCAAATATTCACTCGAAAATTGCTTCCAGAACTACAAAAGCACACTTCTGTCAAAATGATTAAGAAATTGCATTTACTGAATGTCTTCTTGTTTTGAACTGTCCATGAACTAGTCTTATCTTTCCAGCTCTAATCCTAATATATTAGGAGACGCCACATTTACCCCTTGTGTTACAGGATGAACGTGTTCTGACACAACCACACTGGTTTAGGAATGTTAGCTCCTATTTTCCACATTCACATTCCTGAGGAAAATTTCATTAGAGCCCCAAGAAGCAGTTACTCAAACTCACCAGAAACCCTCTTTCACATGGGAGTCCCCCCATACGAGAAGCTGCAGAGTACGAGCTCAGGACCCACACACCAAACTAAACACTCTATTTGAAGCAAAACAGCTTTTGAGTCTTAGGCTATTCAGGCGCAGACCTACAAGTCCACCTGCTAAACATATTACTAGCTGAACATAAAAGCATGCAAGTCAGCCATTAGAGTGGGCTCAGTAACTGGGAAAGTCATCAGGTTTTACATAAGCCATACACTCTGACCAGAAGCTAACTGCATGTACTGTACTTTATTTCACAACTTGCAGCTGACAGGAGCTTTTATAGACAGCTCATAAACACCAAGAATATATTAAAAACACTTACAAAATGCAAACACCTTCAAGAGCATCCAGTTAAGGACTTTGGTAAAGACAAGTCCTGCATTTTCTTCTGAAAAAAAAAAAAAAATCAGGCCCATTTACCTGCCCTCCAGATTTTTAGACTTAAGTTGTTCTTCTCCTTCCTGTATCTGCTCTTCTAGAACCTTTATCTTGGCTTCCCTCTGCTCAGGAGTTTCCTGCCCAAAGAGCTTGCTGGTCATCCCTTTCAGAGAGAACGTTCTCACAGTCTACAAAACACAAAGACACTCTAGGTTTGGGATTCCTGAGCACAGCCACAAAGACATTACATAATTTTTACCAGCATTTGGGCTTATCCTTATTATTCAGCTGATTTTTTTGCTTTAACTTCCATTTTGTTAATGAAATTTATTTTAATTGATAGGTAGCTGTGGGAGGTATGGTGGTTCACATTAGACTGAGCAAAGTGGGGAGGAAGTAACTGAATGTTAAACTCTTGAAGGCTACTCTGTGGATTGACCATAAGTGAGTCATTCCACTGATACAGGTAACCTTTCAGAGCAGTTTTCCTACCGACGTAGGAAAGAAACTAACTCCTCCGTTCTGTACGAGAAAGAAAAGCTATAAAGTAAGTCCTGTATAGAATATCAATATATCCAACAGCAATATTAAGAGTTCTAAACACTTTTTTTAAATTAACATTTTCAGATAACATTTTAAGTAACATTACGTTCCGTATAGAAGAGACTAACACCACGTATCAGTTATCTGGTGTTCGAAAGGCAGAGGAAGCCTTTCAGAATTCCCAATGTTTTGATATTCAAGAATGAGATAGTTGTGGTATTCTGCTCAGGCCACATCTCCTATAAACCTTCACTTGCTCAGTACTCAAAAAAAGAAGTTCAGTACAAACATCTCACATCACCAAAGCCCAAGTTACTTTAAACTTCAGATGCCTACAGCTCATATGATATCACTTCTCAACAGCAGCAGCCAGCATGTTAGTGCCATTTAAATGTCATTCTAAGTAACTTGGCTCAAATGAAAAACAAATTAAAAAAAAAAAAAAGGCATCTTGGAGAAGGAAGTGGAAAAAGACTCACTCCCGTTGCCAGCTCCTCACACTGCTGTTTCTTAGATGTTAGGTCCTGTGCAGCCATTTCCAAGTCATATTGCATTAACTCGTGTTTCCTGCAAACTGCCCTGAAAAAGTAAGTAATGAAAGACCTGTCACATAATACATTGTTTTGCTACATTTCCCTTCATTTAAACTTCACAAATGGCATCGTGCTTTTTTGGTTTGGTTTGGTTTTGGCAGGCAGCACTTTCAGTTATTTATCATAAAATGCGTAACACTGCAAATGCTGTAGTTACACAAGCTTGGATCAAAGTATAAAGAAAGTTCTTAGTACAGCAGCATTCTGCTCGTCCTTTTAGACACATTCCAAGACACTCTCAGCAACAGAAGCCCTACCACCAACTTAAGGACACCACTGTAAAGTAGTTTTATTGAAAATACATTACAGGGGGAAAAAAAAAAAAAAAATCACAGCTCTGACACAAGATACCTGGAGATGGCACCTGTCACAGCAGCAATGTGCCAAGCACAAAATTCTCAGCATTTTATTTTTCAAACAATGAAACAAGAAACTGTGCTTCTAGACTCATATAGCACCTTTCATCTGGAAAAGAGGAGTTTCCTCTGACCACCTGCAGCAAGTCCCAGTCCTGTGTGGGCTGGCGAGGCCACATCCGTGCTCCGCTGCCGGATGCGCGCTCGTCTCCCTGGAGAGGTGATTCGTGCCCTGGGTTCCCACACAGCAGCCATCCCGCTCACCAACCCACTTCTCTACATATAACACTACTGGACCTCTACAAGAGGTCCAGAGCCAGCCTGTGGAGAGCAAAATAGCTTTAGGTGCAATCTTGCAGCGTAAAGCAACTTGCTTTTGTATCCACAATTGTAAGGGAGGATTGCTCTATAAAGGCTAACATAAAAAAAATACAAACAAAAAACCACCACCACACACAAAAAAAAAAATCAGTATTCAGACGTTCAATACTGTAGAAATTAAAGTTACATAGAGAACTTTGAAACTTGCTGGAATTTAAAATGGCTGTAGCAGCTCTGCTTGGCCTATCTCATTTGAAAGCTGCACATTTCAGCACATTGAGGCACGATTATACCAGAAGCTGAGGGAAGAGTGTAACCAGAGGAATAAACACCATCTCCTTCAGATTTTAACATTTCTGACATTTACCAATTTATCAGCTCAGTTCTAATTTGTATTGCCACCCACAAGGCAATCAAATATGAATAAGCAAAATAAGAGGTGAGAACACAGAGATTCTACAACATGGAAATCCCCACCTCTCTGAGAACAGCAGATGCCAAACTAAATTCAACACCAACACAATGTTAGAGGAAAGGAGCACAGCTTCCATTTGAGCTATATGACTCTGTACATACCGTAGTGCTTCTGCATAGAAGAGATATTCTTTCAGCTGATCTGCATAATGCTCCTCCTCTTCCAGGATGTCATCAATAGAAGCTGCATAGCTGGTGAAAAACACCATGGTTAAATATAAAGTTCCTTAATTTATCCTTCAAGGACTCACATAAAGTAACAAGGGAGGGCACCTGTTTGACAGAAACACCAGTCACAAAGTAAAACAGTGGAAGGCACTTCCAAAGAGGGCGTTCCTGTTGTTTTTAATTAAACTCTGAATCAGCTAATATAAACATTTCTGCAGGCCTGTTTCTTTGGTTGTTACTACAATGAAATTTTTGACAAAGACAAGATCTATGGTAAGTTTCCTGCTG